>NC_067473.1:127853258-128153258 GCF_947179515.1 Apodemus sylvaticus | reverse complement strand
TTGGCCATTCTGATTAGCATGGGAGTTAGTCAAGATTTCCACAACACGTGGCCATTTTGATTAGCATGGGCGTTAGTCAATTTTGTAATCCGCTGATAAGCTTGTCTAAAATAGTCTGACTCGGAAGATTGGTTCAAATTACCGAGCCCAAAGCATAAATTAATGTGAGTCGGATCAGTGTCCTATGTGAGAAACTGATTTTGATTATGTCCTTCAGTTTGCACAAGACGCACTTGCTGTAGTTGAAGGTTTTGAGACAGCTGTCAGTTGTTCCAGTGAATAGGAAGTGGTTTGTCTGTACAGGGCACCCAGCCTTCTGGCACCTTGCTGATGTCTCTATTGGCATGGGAAACACGCCTGCTGAGTTTTCGGTTCTGAGCCTGCTAAGACTCCTTTTGACTTCGATTTAAATTATACTCCTACCAGCAGGTGGCGTATAGGAATTTTTGCTTTAAGACTCTGGCAGATGTTAAGAGCTGATGTGGATTTAAGATTTCATCCATTCTGAGAATAACTGAATTGCTGGGCAGGACCAGAAGATGGAGTAGTCAATAGAGTTATAGGACTTGAGGGGCTATAGAATGCATCTGCACAGGCTTGCCGCTTGAAGGAATCAATTACCTTCTATGTTTGCTTAAGTGAGAAGCTTTGAGTGGGGTTTTACTTTGGCTCACATTGTTTAAAAAAACTTATGTTTGCAAATGTGAGCCTTCCTTGAATAAGAAAAGAAATGTAAAATGCTTGCCCCCCTCCCGTCTCTCTATACATATATACATATGTGTATGCGTATGCGTAAGCGTATGTGTATGTGTATATGTATGTCCCCCAGACTGGGTCTCATACAGCTCAAGGTAGTTTTGAATTTGCTATAGTTGAGGATGACCTTGAACTCCTGTCTTCCTTCCTAGACCTTCCAGTGCCTGGGATTATCGGCGTGTGCCAACATATGCAGATATACTTACTCAGCAGATAGAATGGGCATTGGTGAAGTCTTTCTTTTCTCTCTCCTTTTGTGGAGTCCGACTTACAGAAACATGTGGGTGTTGGCAGGTAGAATTTGTAGTTAGAATTTGGAATTGTCAAACTCGTGGGCCAGGGCAGTCATCTAATCTCCTTGCTCTCTCTCTCTCTCTCTCTCTCTCTCTCTCTCTCTCTCTCTCTCTCTTTCTCTCTGCCTCCTTCCCTCCCTTCTTTCCTCCTTCCCTCCCTTCCTTCCTCCCTCCCTTCCTTCCTTTCTTCCTTCCTCTTCCTCCTTTTCCTCATTCTTTTAGAAAAACAGCATTCCTTGAAAGCAGACATGCTCTTTAAGGAACCATGGCTGGGTGCAGCCGGTTCACATTATCACAGCGGCTCAAGAGCCATCCTGGTAGCAGAGAAACCAGCTGCCACAATGCAGGGCCACAGTGACTCCACCAGAGAGCCCCACTGGTCACACGAAAGTTTTAAAAAGTTGAAGTAAAAGGTGTCTGAGAGAAAATGAAGCTGTTGCCTTTCACTCTCTCCACACCATATCTCTCTCCACCCTCAAACACTGGGGAGTTTAACATCTCTCCTTCTGAACATGGGGGGATGTGTGTGTTTGTGTATGTGTGGTGCATGTGTACCAGTGCGTGTGTGGCGTTGTTCCTCAGACACCAGTCACTCTTTGATTTTGAGACAGGCTCACTCACTGGCCGGGAGCTCTCCAGGTAAGCTAGGCTGGCTGGCCAGCATGGGGCTCTCCTGTCTCTGACGCCCAAGCTCTGGTAATACAGTGGGTGTCACTATGCTGGGCTCTTTATATCTGTGTCCTGAGGATTGAATTCAGACCTCTGTCTAAAGCAAGTACTTTACCAACTGAGATATCTCCTAGCTCCAAGAAATATTTATTATATAGTATATCTCAAGTGACACTGAGCCTCAGGAGGATGGGCAGGAGTCCTGGGTGGGCCTCTGACCATGTGAAGTGGATTTGTCAGTGTCAATAAGTCAAAAGAATTAGGAAGCATATTCATCATTTTACTTCAATGTTAAAATGTGCCAAACTCTCCTGCTCATTATTTAAATAAAGTATGCTCACTAAATACAACCCTGGAGGTGAACTTTTTCATTGAAATGGTATCACAGCAGATATTTGGCTTCACAAGCATTTCATTTGCTGTTTTTGAGATCTGTTTACACTGAGATACACGTGGAGCTTCCTCAGTACTTTTAACACCCATCTAATATTCCACTGTGCACGTACATTTTATTCACCTGCTCTTTTCCCAATACACACTGAGGTCTTCCTCCATGTTTTCATACTAAGGAGGAGGGCACCAGAAGACCATTTGTGAGCAAGTTCTTGCACGGCATTAACCGAGATGTGGCATTTATCAAAGGAAGGCGTCTCATGCTTACTGGTCCCTTTCTACCGCTGTTAGGAGTTTTCTGGGGGCAGAAGTGGAATTGCTATTGAGAGGACAAGCTTCAGAGTGGGTGGACCTGGGAGATGAGAGGATGCACAAAACCTTTCCATTGTATCTTCTCCTAGAATTAAGTTATGTAAACCATAGAAGTAGTCAGGTTTTAGGCATCAAAGGTTAAACGCCAAAGGTCAACTACAATCTTATAGTCTTTTTGTGTGCATGTATGTATGTGTGTGTGTGTGTGTGTAAATGTGTATTTGATTGTATATGGAGCTGTAGGTCAGTGCTAGGAGTCTCTCACAGAGCCTGGAGTTCACTGATCAGTCAGAATGGCTGTCCAGTGTGCTACAGGGATCTGCCTGCCTCTGTTCTGCAGGGTTGCAGGTGTATGTGACCACACCTGGAGTTTTTAGGTGGGTGCTAAGGAAACCAAACTCATGCTTGCTCCGTAGGCACTTAACCAATTGAGTCGCTATACTAAAGTCCCTGAAGCTGGGCAGAAACTGGTGGACCCCAGAAATGACTGTCCAGCTAGTCTGGACTGGTGAGTTCCAGACCAGTGGGGAAACTTGTCTAAAAACAAAAACAAGAAAGGAAGGAAGGAAGGAAGGAAGGAAAGAAGGAAAGAAGGAAGGAGAGAAGGAAAGAAAGAAGGAAAGAAGGAAGGAAGACAGAAAGGAAGGGTATGATGTACCTGAGGAGCCACACTTGAGGTTGTCTTCTTGACGCCACATGGGCACATATGCCTGCCTGCACAAATCCATGTACACACTCATGCATAAACATGAGTAAAACCCAAATCCTCCATGTCTGCTATTAAGCCACATTCCCTCATGGGCTCTGTAATTGTGTCTATTATGAGTTAGAACTGGGTTTAAAAAAGAGAAAGGAAAGGAGGCGGACCTGACACCTCCTAAAGTACAGAGAAGATTTGTATTGTAGATATAAGGGGGAAGCAGGCAGCGGGGAGAGTCCAGGTGAACATGCCAGCAGGCAGACTAAACCAGACCATGAAAGGAGAGAGGAGGAGGGAGGGCAAGAAAGGAGCGCTGATCATTAGGCTTCCTGGTCAAGAGACCTGGTCAAGGGACTGTGTAGCCAAAATGGCTGAGTTATACAGGGATCAGGTTGAGGGACGGGAAGTAGAGCCCAGACTTCGGAGTGAGAGGTTTAGAGTAGAGGGCAGGACGAGAAGGGCTGGGAGGAGCCACAGGCACCAAGGGATGCTGGGAGAGCTAGCCAGCATTCTCTTTGGTATGGTAATAGGCACCTCAGTCAGCCTTTTGTTCTGGGTTTCTGAGACCTCACAAGGGCCCACGTCTTCACCTTTATTTCCGTTTAACTAATTTAGCTTTCATCAGCTGTGTATGTGGTGGCTACCATATCAGACGGTGAAGACAGAAGGGGGGTGCACTGTAATATAAGGCACAGCCACTGTAGTTTACTGGTACCAATGTTTTTTAGGATTATTTCTAAATATGATGGAGAGATGGAAGTCCAATCTGATTTGCTGGGCAGGAGGCCTAGGACTTTTAAACTGTAAGTGGGGAGATAAACGGGAGAGTACAAACACAATGGTGTCATTAGGATGTCTCAGGCGCTGCCCCTCCTTGTCAGAGATGCAGCTCTGCTCCGCTCTGTCAGGGACCTAGTCAATTGCTGTACGGTGCTAAGGGGCAGTTCTTTGTGAAAGTGAATTGATGGCTATGTAAATACTGCCATTAACCTTAAGCACTCAGACTGCTCCTTCTGGCCCTTGGTGCGAGGGTGGGGGGATGAGGGGTGGGGAGGTGGGGGGGATGCTTGATAACAAGATAGTACATCCCTCTCCCCATCACACCTCTTTAACTGGCTCAAGCAGCAGGCCTTTGCTGCTACAGACCAAGAAACTTGAGAAGGAGTCTCATAGCACAGGCTGGCCTCGAACTCCCCCTGTAGCCTAGAATAGCTTTGAACTACTCTTCCTTCCAAGGGCTGGGATATCAGGCGCTCACGGTCAGAGCCGCCACTGTACGATTTAGGTTTGAAAGTACACAAATTGATTTGTAATGTGAAAGGTGTGACTAAAGGAAGTCTGCAGGAAACGGGGTTTTAAATCGAGTTTTATAATTCTGGAGTTCGGCATACCCTTTGCAATTATGTGTATGGGGCTGCGGAGACTGCCTCGTCAGTAGATCGGCTGCTGGACACAGGTTTGTCTGCCTGGCATCCACGTGGCCGAGTGTGCCTGGAATCCCAGGGCGGTGCTGAAGTCCTGCAGCCGTCCTGCTCAGGAGCTGATAGCTCCTTAGTGGGGGGTTGAAAGGCTGGAATGGTGACCGGCTTGATCTTGCCCGGACAGCCTCAGCGGTTGTACCACGCCCAGAGCACACTGATTCTTGGCGCCCTTCCCAACCTCTGGCTCTTACAAACTTGCTGCTACTTCTTCAGAGATGTTTCTTGAGGTATGTGCTTGCTATGCCGTTTAAACCTAAACTTCACGTGGTGCCCAAAGAAAGGTTGAGGTCACTAGATAGGCGCCTTTTATTTTATTTGAACATTTCCCGTGTGGCTACACTGAATAAATCTCCTACCTCCGTTTTTCACCATTACTGTCTATTTAATTGCTATATGGGGGTGGGTGGCCAACCTTAGTCTATTGAGGCTGTCAGAGCCCTGCCATAAATCTCTAGTAATGGGACTTCATTTTTGTAAGACGCCGTTTGTGTCGATGCCTGTATCCTGTATTTCTTAGATCATTGTTGCTTTCGGTGGGGCTGAAGTGATGCAGAGGATGATCAGTGGGGAAAGCCCCTTACCTACACAGACAGCACAGGGTTCTCTTTTGAGGGTTATGTCCACCTGACTGGAGTTCTGTAAAACCCAGAGGTCTGGGAAGGGGGAGGGTATGGTGGGTTTGAAATTGGAGGGGAAGTTCGATACAGGAGTGAACTGGGGCCATTTCTGGGGAGGCAGGAAGTGAAGAAAACTGGGTCTGGGGATATAGGTCAGGGTAGATCACTCGCCCAGCATGCACAAGGATTAGGTTTGATCCCTGGCACTGAAAAAAAAAAGTCTTAAAATAAAAATAAAACAGAAGAAAAGAGAACCGTCAAGGGTATTAACCACCATCAGAGATTTCTCCAAATTGCCAATCTGGAAGTTAGTTACAACTCATTCTCAAATAAATTGAAGCCGTCTCCGTTTGATGTGTTTTGACAGGAAATGTATATTTACTGCCTGAAATGACTCCAATTGCCCAGCTGTGAGCCACAGTATTTCATAAATGATTAACATTAAGTGGAGGAATCCTCGCCCCGTTTCTTCGCCAGCATTCCACGGGAAGGAACTCAAGGTGTTTACTCTATTTCCTAAAGTACACATTTGCCCTTGGAGATTTTGATCTTGTCTGTCAAAAACAGTTATTGCTATTGCAGAGAGAAATAGTCATACACGGAAGCGATGAGCAGGTAAATTCAGCATATTTCGGTTGATTCAATATTTATTAAAAGAGAATAGAAATTCTCTTACATGTATTTTTTCTTTCCTCATATGTTACTCAAGTGCTTGTTTTGTACGAGGTAGAAGGCTGAATATGATTCCTAATTCTAATATGGATTTTGTATCCTGTGAACTTCCATCTGCTAGGGAGAATTGACCCTAATGGAGATAGGATGAAGGGTGTTTCATATGGAGAAAAGAACTTCACCAATCATGTGGAAACAACACTGATATTACACCATACGTGGAAACTTAAAAATTATTTTCTTAAGTTGCTTTATAGATTTGTTTATTTTAATTTTACGTGTAGGTGTGTTTTTGCCTGCTTATCTGTGTACCATATGCATGCAATACCTGCAGGAGCCAGAAGAGGGCGCTGGGTCCACTTGTCATTAAACCAGAGCTTGTCCCAAGTTCTCAGATGTACACTTTAGGCATTATATTCTTGATATAATGTCAGATGTCGACCAGGGGTGAATCATGGCGACCTTTGAGAACGGCTTCTAGAGGAGGGATAAGGAGCATGGGGTGGATCTGTGGAGGAGCAACGCTGGTAAGGATGAAAGTTTACATCCAGCGGAAAGTTGGCGAATCTTATCAGAAGAACTGTGGTAAATATTTCCAGTTTTGCAGTCACATACATCTCTTAGCCTAGAAAAAAAAAGCTAAGAATGATATGCAAGTTAACATGACCATATTAATAACATTTAATAAGTAACAATCTATGAAAATTGAATGAATTTCATACCATTTCTATATGAAATTATTAAAATATATGAAAAATGAATTTCATATAATTTCTATATGACAATAAATATTCTTTTGCTATCCCCAAATCCTTTAAGTACTTTGAGTGCTTCATTATGTTTTAATGGTGAACTATACCTTCAGCTCCTCCTCAACTGTTTGAAAATGGAAAAACAATTCTTCCTTTGCAGATGGCTTAAAAGTAGGCAAAGAGCTGAGCTTGGCCTCTGAGCATAGTCTGTTCTGTCCTAGACAAGAGTGAAGTCCTGTTTGTCTCCTTGCACCAGTGACCTGGCTCATTCAAAGTCTACTGTTCTCACGCCTCACTCACATCCCCTGCCTTTGTGTGTGTGCATGTTCATGTGTGATTGTGTGTGTTCATGTGTGAACATGTGTGATCATGTGTGTGTTCATGTGTGAACATGTGTGATCATGTGTGTGTTCATGCTGGAACATGTGTTATGTGATCATGTATGTGTATGTTCATATGTGATCATATGCATGTCCATATGTGATCATGTGTGTGTTTATATGTGATCATGTATGTGTATGTGGAGGCCAGAGGACAGCTTTGACTGTTATTCCTTAGGAGCTGTCCACCCTGCTTTTGATACAAGCCCTCTCCCGGGTCTGAAGCTCACCATGCTGGGCTGGCTGGCCAGCACCAGCACTGGGATTGCAATTATAGGCCCCACTCATAGCGTACATGGATTCTAGTGGTTCCAGAGCCTGGACTCAGGTATCCATGCTCCCAAGGTAAGTACTTTACCCACAGATCCATCTCCCCAGTCTCTGTAATTAAAGACCAAAACTAAAAACAAAAAAACCAAAAACACCCCCCTCAAACCAGACAAACTCACCCCACTTTATTTATTACACACTCTTACTGAAATATACTTTTCTTTGGCCTTAAATCTACGATAGTACTATGTCATAAAGGGTCTTGTGTTCTGGATTAATGAACACAGATAATATATATCACTCTTCAAGCAGCCTGTAGAACTTTGGATGGTCTAAATTCCTGAGAGCATTGAAGTCACACTTCCTCGAGATCTTAGGAAACGGAGGTCTCATGCCCACTAAGTGTCTTAACTCTTTCTGAACTTGGTGGATTTTTACATACGCCCGTAGCCTGAATCCATGAGGTAGAAATCAGATGTTCCCCCACCCACATGGGTCCCTTGTTCCCCTCTCCCCCTCACACACACTCCTCTCGGGTGACCACCTGACTGCCTTTCTCTGCAGAGCTTGCTTCTTTCTCTGAGGCTGTATTTAAATGGAAACTCAGAGTGCATATTCTTCTCCGAGGTTTAGGATCAAGCCTGTTGTTGCGGTGGGTGGGTGGTGGGGGCAGGTGTTCATGATCGCTAGGTGGGATTCTACAGAATGAAGAGCTCACTCCGGTTCACCCTTGTGTTAAGTGTGGGAGGGCTGTTATGTTCCTTCTAGGTCTGGGTGCTGTACATAAGGAAAGCTTCTATGACCCTCGTGTGCATGCTTTGGTGGCTGTTAGCATGCATTTCTGTTGCACGGCTTTGCTCTTCAAAATAATTGTGAGGTCTACGGCTTGCTGGAAGTAATAAATGATTAAAAAAAAGAGAGAGGACCATAGTAACCACTTCTATAGGGTTTATTGTGTGCCAAGAATTGTTCCAGATCTTTCCATCTCGTCTCCTGTTCCATTGGGATGGGTGGGATTTACTGTGCACACGGTGGGGGATACGAGGTGAAATAGCTTGCCAAGAACATCTTTGGAACTTTGATCAGATTAGGAACAAGCAATTTCTCCGAGTGATTACCACGCCACAGGATCGCGCCAGGGAGAGGATACCGGAGGAGCAATCAGGAGTGGGATCTCCACTCCAGAGACTCTCACCTTCTCAGTGGGGTTGGAACCCAGGCAGCACAGTTCTGAGGGTTCTGCTTTAACCACTGTGCTAAGTGAATCTGCTTTTTGCAGACACCCATCTTATCTAGCAAGCCTGCGTCTGCCTCTCCAACACTAAGGATGCAATTATGAGCCATCACTCCCTGCTTCCCAGGCTGGCCGAGTTGCCTTCCCTGTCCCCGTTTCTGATTTCTAGTGGCCAGCTTTATTTGGCTGCCCTGCCCAAGCCACCAGGTGTAAAAGGGGGCAGGAGGAGGTAGCCTTCAGAAGACTGGCTGTGGAGAGGCCACATGGATTTACATGCTGGCTTCAGTCCCTGCAACCCTTGGCAGACAAGGGAGCTCTTATGTCAGCCCTCATCCACAGGCAGAGATACCATCAGGTAGGAATAAGGTGGGAGGGGGTTGAAGGGGGGGAGAACATAGTATAGCGTAATGTTGGGTGCAGAAATCTTTTATTATATGCAAGCAGTCATTGTGTATGCTATCAATTTTGGCTGTTGCTGTAATCAGTGGGGTTAGTGCTACTAAGTGAAAGATATCTGAAAGTCTTCCTTTGTTTATCCCTTGGGAGTGACAGATCCTAAGTACCCGCCTCTCTCAGAGTTCAGCTCTTGTAGTGTACACTGGCTTTGGAGGAAAGAGTTCCCACTCCTAGTGTCTCCAGTCATCACCCTCCCCGATTTCTAGAACCCCGGGAAACACCATGCACCCCACAGTAGGATCCACAGATAGTTTAACACCCACCCACACACTTTCTTCCTTCTTTCTTATTCTCCGCTGGTTTTCTAAAATCCCATAGAGGTTCTCAGGGCGTCCCCATGTTCGGGCTATTCCAGAAGGAAAACTGAATTTGACCTCTTGGGGTTTAAAAGACCAGCCGTGGACCCTGGAGCGCTCGAATGCGAGCCAGCTGCTCCTTAGGCCCAGCAAGCAGCAGCTGAACCCGTGATTGATTCATTCTCTTTGAATGCTGAGGCCCTTGCAGACCTGGGACGTGTTGATTAACAGTGTGCTCATAGCATGCTCATCTGGTCCTAGGGTTTGAGTAGGGCTCTGCAGCTGGCTGGGGTGGAGGGAGATTTTATGGGGAGGGGGTGGGGACACATAGTTTTGCTCATCCTGTTTTACATTCCTGCTCCTCACTGTTTTGCATTTAATTATCAGGCAGTAGTTAGGTCCAGCAGCTAACACTTCGCTTGTGTCCTTGGGCTGTGGCAGGCTTTTAATCAGGACTTTCCCTCTTCTCCCCCAACCCTCTGGCCTTTGATGTACCGCTACTCTGCAAGCAAATAGAAAACCCTGGATTCAATGGAGACTGGTTAAAGTAAAAGGATATTTTGGTTTGGGTTTTATTTTGTTTTCCTGTTGTTTTATGATTAAAGGGACCAATGCGGGTTTAGAAAACGCAAAATTAGCTCTTCTACCCCTTAGGAGTGAGCTTCTCTTTAATGTTCTAGAAAGTGGGAGATAGATGGGGAAAGGATAGACAGGGTTCCTCCCAGTGCGCGCTGATGATTTCAGGTGAAAAATGGGATAAAGGGTGCTGGGGAAACGTTCTGTGAGCCGGGATCTAGAGAAGGGATGAGAAGGATCAGTGATCCTCTCAAACGTGGCGGATGAGACATTGATCCGAGAGTGCTGACGGGAGGGGCACGAGGCCCCCAGAGGAGCGGCGTGGAGAATGAAATGATTTCACAGCACTTGAGCTGATGATCTGGGCACCAGAGCCGACTGCACGGGTAAAAATGTGTTACTACTAATAAGGGCTTTGGGCCCAGGCAGCTGCAACCTGCGGACATGAACGGCCCACCTGTGCCTCGTCCTGGAATGCTCCGTCGAAGAGAGCAGAGTCATCTTCCTGCTCTGTCTGTTTGGAGGTGCTGAACTGAGGGTTCCCCCCTCCCCCAGTCTCATGGGATATCTCATGCAAACTTGTAGCCTCGTGTCTCTCTTTATTGGTGCTCTGGCTAAAGTTATAACCCATGTAGTGGATGGTGGGGTTCTGTACACAGAAAACTTCTAATTATTTGTTGAGCAAATGATTGACATGCAGATTTCACAGTGCAGGGATGTGCTCTGTGTTGGGGAGGGGTCCCCATTTTGAAGGTGTAGCTAGGAGTTTCACTTAGGAGGGGTGTATAGTTTGTGTATGGCCACTGACAAACCAAACCCTTTGGTCCTTTTACATTTCTATTTCCTCCTCTCTGACACAGGTGATCATGTCCGTGACCTGGTGGGGCTTTGAGAGGTGTCAGTGAACCAATCCAGGGACCTTGCTGACCATGGTGCAGGACACCGGTTCCCTTTGTTAGATCTCCTTCCCTTTCCCCCTCTCAATCAAAATACACAAGGAATGTGTATGTCTCAGATAAGAGCGTTTGATTCTAAATGACTATCACCATTTTATATTTGGCGTTTCTGTCTTAGGCGAAGATGATTGTGATATGTGGAAATGCAGTCCTTTACAGGAAGAAGATGGATTATGGAGGATTAATCGTTACAGTTCATTTTATTGATCGCCTGGGCATAATTGCTTTCTTCTAAAGCTTCAGTGGTGTCTGCTTTTGGCAGCATGCTGTTCAGAATGTGAGCAGCACCCTTCACATTTTAGTCACTGAAGTGTGAATTCAGAAGAGAAAGATAGCCGTAGACCCTCTTTGGAAGAATTAGAAATGAATTAATTTTTCAAACCACCTCTTACCATCTCCCGTTTTCACATGGGACATAATGGTTGTGTTTCTTAAACAGTTAAGTACCAAGCATTGCATCAGAACTTTGAATGGTGTTTGGAAAACCTATGGTGGTGCCGTGGACTATGGCTGTATATGGGATTTATTTTGATGAATTAAGTTTGTTAAGCTAAGTACTGAATTAAGAAAAATAAGGGTTGGGTGATGGTTCAGCTGGTCACAGTGCTTGCTAGACAAGTCCTAAGACTTGAGTTGGAATCCTCAGCATCAATGTAGCACACTGGGAATGGCTAGAATCCCAGCACTGTGCATGTGAGTAAACACACACACACACACACACACACACATACACACACACACATACACATACACACACACAGATGTGTTTGGGGGGTTGGGAGAAAGAGACAGAAAGAGTCAGAGAGAGAGAGAGACTGAGAGAGACTGAGAGAGACAAAGAGAGACAAAGAGTCAGAGAGAGGGGGGGGGTAATCATTTACCGACAATAACATTTTCTAGTACACTCTACAGAAGACTTAGTGCTAAAGTTTGAGAGTCACTCACCTGGTCCCCAAGTAGAAGCACAAGGAATGTTTGTTCCGTGCAGAAGTCTAGAAATGACAGGAAGTTAGTGGCTACCAAGTGAATTCTGCTTCTAAGCATGAAAGTTTTATGGTGTTGGCGATGATTCGAGGGCTCTTTGAATTCATCCAGCTTAACTTTAAGCCTTCTTAGCCGGGTTTTATCAGGGTCAAGTGCTGATGCGGAGACAAGGCCAAGCTCTGGTTCTTCCCAAATCAGAACTCATAAGTTACCTGTGTCCAAAATGGAGCTTCACCCGTAGCAGCTTCCATTTTTTGTGGATAAGGAATGAGAGTACAAGGGACTTGCTGGGGTTACATCACAGGCAAGTATTTAGGGTATCCCCGAGACCTGCATATCCTAGTGCCAATGCTCATACCCCAGCGACCTGCATATCCCAGCACTCACGTCCCTGTGACCCACACAGCCTAGCGCTCATGCCCCCGTGACCCGCACATCTAAGTGCCCTTGAGTAGTCCTCTCTTTTTGCATTTGAGTGAAACCGAGGTGCTCCTGTGGGGACTTGTATGACTGGGCCATCTCAGCCTGAGCTTCACCAGCTGACTAGCTACTTAGAGCCTCGGTGGTGAACTGCAGAAGTGAGTGACATACTGGGGAATTGATGTCTGAAGGGACAGCTGTGATCCCTAAGTATTGACAGCAGCCTTTTCACCAGAACCAACTAAAAGACCTCAGTTCTGTGGTCACAAGGATGAAATGCCAAATGTCACAAGATAGCCATGTGAGCTGAATAGTCACTCTGCTATGCCTCCAGTCCTAGCAGGTGGCTGGGCTGCAATTTCAGGAATGTTCCAGAGTCTAGTTCCAGAGAGTCTTGAACTCATGATCTTCCTGCCTCATTGTCTTCAGCATTTTCTGACTGGTGTGTGCTATCACATATCTAGCCCTGCTTCTGAACAATACATCTGGGAACTTTGTCTGGGTTTGGTATGGTACGTACTGGCTGGTGACTGGCAGAATTTTGAGTTTTTGTTTCTTTTCAAACGCTCTTCAGAACTTTTCAGAATTCCGTTGAAGCTTTCTTTGGCTACTTGCTACAGAGTTCCTGCCCTGAGAAGTCTGGGGTTTAATACATCAGGGCCAGGAGCCCTGGACTTATTTAGAGAGGGCAGACTCTCTGACTACTGAGGCATATAGTTTGAACCTCAATTCCCTCTCACTAGTGCCCCCTGTGCCCTCTGTGGAAGATGTTCCGTTCTTTTTGATGAACACAAATGAACAATGTGTACCGAGCAATCCCACTGGCTGTCACCCTGTAGCTTCCAACAGTCTTCTCCAGCCTTGAGAGTCACGTGTTCCTGTTGTTCTCCTAGCTTGGAGCATAACAAAAATAGCTCCTTTGTCACGTCCCCCATTTTCTGCTGGGCTCAGCTCATCCTAGCCCTTTTTCCCTTCTTGACATGCATATCAGAAGACAGGCGATTTTTCATTTGAAGACTGAGGCATTGTCCTAAACAGATGACTTAGAGGGAGCCAGACGCAAAGAAAGCTATTATGTTGGGAGTGACACTGGGCACGTATCTTTGCCTCCACCTTCTCTTTGGACAAGGCACCTTAATTGCTTTGGCCATGTTGGGATTTAGAGGAAGATCAATTTCTTCAAGCATTCTTTCATCTATATTCCTCCACTAGGCTGGAATCCCTTTGGTGAAACTCTTCCATATTGGGTGTAATGAAGTCTGGAAACTGGTTTTGAGTGGGCAGTTAAGTTCTGTTCAAGATCCAGGGTCTTCTCTACAGTCAGGTTTCTCCACCTGCTAAGCTCCGTCACCAAGGAGAGCTTGCTCTGGGTGCCACTGATTTAATAGATCTCTACAGCTTGGGGTCCATAAAGGGATGCTGGCATTAGACCCTTACAGGTTTAAATCCCAGCTTCCCTATGGAGTCTGTCAGGACCTTTTGGGTTTGTGCTTTAAGGAAGTCTCTATCTTGCAGACGGTGGCTGCAAGATTCACTTAAGTTAATGAATGCATGTAACTAGTTTTCCCCATGATTTTGATAGATAATGTTAAATTAAGAGCTCTTTGATGGCTGTTTTATTTGCATATTTTCCAAGACTTAAAGGATCCAAGTAATCAGAACTAGAGATCACTCGGCTGATGAGATTCTTAGGTGCACTGTCCAGGGAACTTGTGACATCAACACATGTTTTCTCTCATCCGTGAATTGGTGTGCATGGCGTAGGTATATGAGAAAGAGAGAGACCTGGGGTTGCTGAGGAAGGACCCTAGCTGCTTTGAGGAGCAATGTAGTATTGGCTTCCACATCTGACGTACTGTGTGTCAAAACCTTATGTGACTTCACACACACGTGTTATACTTCCTGTTCCTTCTCTACCTCAGATCGATACATTACCTTATTTGCTTACACTTTGACCTTTCACGAACACCCTGGCTATAAGGGCAGCTTGGTTTAGGTCCTGTGAGAAGAGGGACTGGGAAGAGCTAGAGAGGCTTCCATCATGCTGGTCCGTTCCTGCTTTGGCATCACATCAGCCTCTTTCTGACCTTCTTCTTTGGCACCATAGAAGCTTCCCGTTGGTTGCTCCTCTGCTCTGTTCTCTGGTGTCTATAGCCATGGTTTGATGTAGCACAGAGAAATCTGGATAGAGTGAGTACCTTCTGCTCTCCGGTGACACTACCAATTTATTGTGGAGACGTTTAGTTTGGGGTTTTTGCTTTGGGTAAGGCCTACTGAAATTCTGGGCTCATCAATATGTGGGTAACACACACAGACACACATGGTTTGCTTAGAAGCCTGTTGGAAAAGAGGGCCCTGTGACTGGTATAGAACACATCAGAGTCTAAACAGGAATTGCCACGGAGACTTGGATCTCCTGGTTGTAAGCTCCTGGGTGTCACAGTAAGCTCTATTTCCTCAGCTGGTAGGAGTCTGCCTTGATGTGTGATCTTTGTGCTGGGAACCTCAGGGTTTGTCTCTTCGGCCTCAGCATGCCTTGTCCATGGGACTCTGGGCTACCTCACCCTGTAGATTCCAACTCCAGTGTACAACTCCTGACTTCACTTGCCCAGTCACCCTCTCTGCCAGTGTACAACTCCTGACTTCACTTGCCCAGTCACCCTCTCTGCCTGTTCCCTCGTCTTTTACCCCCCCCCCCCTTTTATCTCCTGTTTTAACAATCAATATCTGAAATGCTAACTTTATTTTTTTTTTATCTGTAGGGTCTATAGACACAGAGAACTACCCAGGCTTATTCACTACAGTGTGCCAGTGTCTAGCATACCTTGGGGGTTAAGAATTACGTGGTGAGTGAATGAATTTAAAAATTTAATGCCGAGGAAGGTCTTCTAGAAGGAAAAAGCTTAGACTCCGCATTTGTGGGTAGGAAAGACTTCTTTTTACCTCATGGCACATTTCCATAGCGCTTACTGATTTTTGACAAGGGACAGCGGGTCCCATTCTGGGCCTGGAAGTCACCCAGCACCTTCCCATCTCTTCACGGGGCCTCCTCACATGCAGCGGCACGATGGCGATGGCGCGGGCAGCCCAGAAGTTCACTTCCTGTAACCCGGAAGTGAATGCTCCTGAGGGAAGCCCTCCATGTTAGGTGGGATACAGCTGATGAATAAACGGCCTCTGGAAGACCATTCTGCATGTCTAGTCTTGTGGGGAGGCTTGTTGGAATCTAGCTGCCTTGCTCATATCAACCTTACCAAACATTTTTGTCTCACGTCTCTGTCTGAAGCTCTGCTTTGGGGAAACCTATACCAAGGCCCCATTGATGCTGATGATTTGGCTTCATTGTCGCTGGCCTTTCTTATCCTAGCCCTCACGGCAGTCACTTCCGAGCCTTTTATGAATCTCTTTGTTAACATTTGCCTGCTTATTTTCTTCGCCTCTTTCAGGATGACAAGGGTCTCTTTGTTCTTGGACCTCTGACCCTTGTCATCCTGGAGATCTTAGAGACTTCAGCTCTCTTTCGGATGTCTGTTCACTCAGCAGCCCAAGCTGGCCTTAGGCTCTCCCGGTTTCTTCCTTGAAGAAACAACCAGAGTCCAGCTCATGTTGCTTTCCTGGGCCATGCGTATTTATAGCACCAGCTTTCCAACTGTGGGCTAACTTTCTGAGGTGCTCGCTTTGAAATAGCCTTTCTGAAGGACCTCTGTGGGGATAATGAGGCCATTTCTACACTTGCAAGTTGGAATACATTACAGAAAAGTGGCTGCAAGAGGCACTTGAAACGATGGGACTCTGTATAGGACCAATTGTGTGTGTGTGTTTTCCATGCAAAAAGCATTCGGCAACAGTTTCCCGGTACTTTTATGACAAGTTGATGTCTTATATAGAAATAATTACATCATCTGCTGCTTAACTTTGAGGCTTCTTACAGCCTCAAAAGGATGGGCGACAGGGTCAGTTTACGTAGATAGGTGCGGGCAAGGCTTGCAATTCCTGAAGTGAGGGCTCGTTTACCCTTTCTGTGTGATTTCATGTGGTTCTTTTTGGAGAGTCAGCAAAGCAGAAATATGGCGGATTTTTTTTGTTGTTCCTTAAAAGTTATTCCTTTAAATTATGATTTTCTTTCTTTCTGTCTTTCTTTCTGTCATTCTTTCTGTCTTTCTTTCTCTTTCTTTCTATCTAATCTTTCTCTTTGTCTCTCTGTCTCTGTTTATCTCTGTCTCTGTGTCTCTGTCTCTGTCTCTCTCTTGTGTATATGTGTGTGTGCGTAAAAGGCAAGCTGCTGGTTATGATTTTCTCCTGTCACAGGGTCCTGTGGATCAAACTTGGGTTATCAGGCTTAGTGCCAGGTGTTTTCATTCACGGAGACATTTCATCTGCCCTGTTCCTTTGTTTTCGAAACAAGGTTTTACCCTGCAGTGTAGACTGGCTGGGAACAAACTGTATAGGTAGGACTGCCCTTAAACTAGTCTGTACCTGGCTTTCTAAGTGTTATGTTTTGTAGATGTGGGTATGGGGGTGGCATATGTGTGTGTGTGTGTGTGTGTATTGGTATACTTGCTCATGTGTGTTTGTATAAAGTTCACAAGTTGCTGTTGGGTGTCTTTATTGCCTTTCCTTCCTTCCTTCCTTCCTTCCTTCCTTCCTTCCTTCCTTCCTTCCTTCCTTCCTTCCTTCCTTCCTTCCTTCCTTCCTTTTCTTAGTCAGAGTTTCTCACGGAAACTGAGACTTACCAGTTTGGCTAATCTGGCTGGCCTGTCTCTGACCCTACCACTTTCCAGCTCCAGGATTACAGGCATGTGCTGCCTTGCCTGGGTTTTACATGAGTGCTGGACAGCCAAATTCAAGTCTCCAAGTTTGTTCAGTAAGTGGGCCATCTCCCTGGCTCCCAGGATTATGATTTAAAATGCATAACTGCATCAGATCCCAAAGAAAGCCAACTGTACAGGAGCTCAGCAATGGAATTACCGGAGGACTGTGTGATATGAAGCACGAGGCTCCAGGCACACGACTGACAGCAGGTCCACGCCTGTGGAAGTGCCTGGTTGTTGACAGACATGCATTTGAAGGTGTTAGCAACAAACTGTAAGAAGATTAAAGATAGCCAGGGTTCCTGTGTGTGACCAGTTTTAGGGACTGTACAATTCCCATATGAACTTACTGTGGCCAACATGTACGAGGGGAGAAGATAATGAACTTCCAAGAGAGATTTGGGAAGACACAATACTACTTTATTTCCTTTTTATATCCAGTTCATGGACTTCTGAATTCTACTCAAAGACCTCAGACTCAGGTAGAACTGAGATTGACAGTTGCTTTCCCCATGGTCACCTGTCCCCTCCTCTCCCCCATCTGTCTTCCTTCAAAGTCTGTGTTGAGCTCCTGTTTGGTGGAGGGTGTGTGACCTGCAGCTCTGCAGGAAGGGACTGCGGATCTGGCGAATGCGTGGATCTGCCACAGTTTCAAGCCAAATACAAGTAAGGAAGTGGGGACGTTCTCTCAGGATTTCCATCCTTGGGTTTTCTTTTTGTATTTCATTCCTTTCATCTGTTATAGAAATGACCATTGATTGGAAGAACCAATGATGTCTGAAATTACTTATTTGATTGAAAAGACTTTGGAAAGTGATTTTCCTAACTTGGTTGTCAGGTTTTCTCAGGCAAGATTGGTTTGCTGATTGTCATCCTGTGCATGGTGTTTGGGACAAACAAGTCAGCACTTTGTTTGTGCATGTAGTGCGTGAATGTTCAGGAAGTTTACGATCACTACGATGTCACCTAAGACCATTGCAAAACATAGTTATTTATATCACAATTCATGACAGTAGCAAAAATACTGCTATAAAGTAGCAGTGAAAATAATCACAACATGAGGAACTATATTCAAGGGTCACAGCATTAGGAAGGTTGAAAAGCAGAATTCCAGCATATGTGGTAGGAACATGAAATGATTCAGGTACCTGTCCTGCTTACAGTTGGGGGAGTAACTGTATCTAGTATATAGGCTGTATTCTCAGTGCTAAGCAGGTCGGTTCTGGAGTGTGGGTTTACAGGTCAGCTCCGCTTGATACCCGACTTTGAGCAAACCATGACACTGGTGTGTCCAACTTTTCTTTGTAGTATGGGGATAATGAGACCACCCTTCTCAATGTGTGGGGATGACGAAATGAAGCAACCTGTAGAAGGTTCTCGGAGAAGAGCCGGACATTGCTTACAGAAGCAGCATGCTGCTGTCGCAAATTCTAGCTCCTAGTGGTCCAAGTACATTTCATAGAGCACTTTCCTGACTCATTCAAACTTCACTGTTATATGACTGGCCATTGAGTGTGATAGTGTTTACTACCTCATGTTTTTGAGCATGTGACCCGTGACCCGTGCATGTGATGAACTTCAATTCTAAATTCTATGTGAAGTTCAGCTGCCAAGGATAGATGGAGTTCTTTTACTGCCACAGGCTTGGATACAATTCTCACCTCTGCCCGTTAGCCTCATAGCCTTGAGACAGTGCTGAGGGAGATTCAGCTGCCCTGTCTGTGGATAGGGATACATTCATTTAGAAACAGCCACATCCACTCTAGCAAGGCCTAGCCAAGGTGGGATTTTTTATTTTTTTTTGTACTAGCTAAAGAAGTTCCCACAGAGTGGAGGGGAAGTGTGTAGATAGTGTGAGGGAAGTCTGGGAAGTGCAAAGAGAATGACCTTCTGGGACCAGGATCCTGCTCTCCCATTTCATTTCCAGCTTTGTACCTTTGAGACAGTCTTGTCTCTGTAAACCCTATTTCTCTGTAGTCCCGCACTGGGGGAGGGGAATTGGTTTCCCATCCTTCCTAAGTGTACTTCTCCACAACTTCGTTCTCAGTGGCAGGCTGTTACCCAGTCCCAACTCTGTGTTCCAGCAAGAAGAGGCATCACTTGGCTTGTGCTGCATTTGCATGGGTGGCTGAACCCCACAGCACCTCTGCTGCCCCCTCTGATGAGCCTGCTGGGCCCCAGATGTTTACAGCAAAATTTTGGTTGTGAATTAGGTCAAGAGCAAAGGAAGTGTCTCTGGATAAAAACTTGGCCATCTGGCAGACCGCGTAAACTGTCGCCTTTGAGATGGAGAATAAGAGGAATGGGTCCCAAGTCTTTCACCTAAGCCAGTGGTGCCACACCCAAGGAGGGACTTTCACAAGGGGTCCTCTGAGAATGCCCTTTTGAGAGAGAGCTCCACGGACCCCACTGTCTCAGAAGTATTTGATGAGTGGTTCATCTGTTTATAAAGGTTGCATACATAAAGTTAGAGGCAGGTGAGGGTCTTTCCCCATCACTGCGGTCAGAGTCACAAGAACTCCATCTTTGTCAGGGACTCCAGTTGGCGCCAGGGCTTCCAAGCTAGACTTCTGGAGTGTTGCAAACAGCTGACTCCCAAGGTCTTGGCCCAGCACTTCCTGTTCTTTGTCAACTCTCTTTTCTTCTTACCTCTTTTCTATCTCTCTCTCCCTTTCTAACCTATGTGCTGCACCCCCATCCTCCTTTGAAATCCAAAGACTATGGCTTGCTTGTCTGGGGTCCTTGCCTGATAGGTGGATGTAATTTTTTTCTCCTCTATTAAATAGGAATTTCAAGAAAACAATCAAATACAAGAGTAAGAAACGACTGCCTTCTAGGGTTTGTTGTTCTGAGGACAAAATACCACACGGTACAGTGTGTGTGACCCTTATACCCATGGTTCTGTTATCATATTGGTGGTTTCTTTGATTCCTCTTCTTAAACAAGGTGTGAAGCCATCAACTAGGGGTTCATAGTATTTTCTAGGGCCTGTGAACATTTTTCTACATCGTACACAAAGCGTTGATCTTAATCTTGTGGAAAGTGATTGGTTATTGATTACTGCTGGACAAGATTGATCTCTCTTGAGGCTGTCAAACGTGTGTCCTTGGGGTCCCTGTGCACCCTGTCTCCTGTTCCATTGTGGCATCTTCTTCTTGCTCTCTGCACAACAAGAACCTGGGTCCTTCGTCCTCAATCCCTTGTTTACCTTCCTCCAACCCCTACCAGCCCCTTGCCACAGTCTTCTTGTTATCCAGGACACTGTCCCTGTATCCAGGGGGGACCTATCACCTGCATGTCCTGTTCAGCATAGCTTTTGCTGCAGTTTTTGTCATTTGGAAATAGTTTTGTAAAACTGGCTCTGAGCTTTCTATCAGTAAAAGTGAAGGGAGAAAAGACTCCGTTCCATGATAGAAAATCTCCATGAGATAAAAGCCACTATTTCTGGCACCCTGAACTAGGGCTTGAGCCCTGTGGGCATTTTACGAGTTTGCTCCTGCTTTGAGGACTGCGGTATGAGCAGGCATATAAGAGGACTCTAGCATGGAGACCTCAGTTCATTGGCACCTTCTGCTTAGACAGTTGGCCAAGCACATCCCCTTGTTTTTATGTTGAAATCTTAATGTGAACCTAAAAATCAGCCAGGTGGTAGTGGGGTTCATGTCCTGAGGTCATAGGTAGGACTACTGATATATTGTGAGACAAATTGTGGTCCTAGAGAGAGTTAATGAAGGGTTGGGGGATAGAATCATGGGGACGGGATAAACCAATAGTGAGGCCCCACTTCTCCAGTCACCTAAGTTCTCATTCCATTTCTGACCCATCAACTCCATCAATACACAAAATCACTTTCTATTTCTCTCCTTCCTCATACTCCCATGTCACATTTGGAACCAAACTGTTGGTCACTGGTTAGACTGCTTGTCTAGACTGGACAAAGCCCTGGGTTTGACCCTCAGCACCACACAGATTGGATGTGGGGGCACTCTCCTGTAATCCCAGCACTCAGGAGGTAGAGACAGGGGCACCGAGAGGTCAGTGTCATCTTTGGCTACCTAGTAAGTTTGAGGCTAGCCTGTGCTACCTGAGCTCCCATGTATCCTTTCCATGTACACTAAGGTGCCTTCCCATGTGCCTTTGCTCCTTCTGCTCTGGATACCTGGGTGCTCCTGAACAAACTGTAGTTGCTTTTTCCTTCCTCCTTTGGTCGCATGTCCATCCTGATGCTGAGGTACCTTCTTAGAGATGCCAGGCCATCCCAGAGTGACAAGTCCCAGCAGCCTCTTTCTACCCAGGCCCAGTCCCACTGCAAGTCAGTCTCTCTCTCTCTGCAGTTCTCCTCCCAGTCCACAGTGACCTTACTCAGCTTGTTTCCCAGGGCTTCTGTTTTCTTGTACTGGCATAGAAGAAGCCTCAGGACTCCTGGGAGTGAGTCTCTCTTTCTGTGCACAGGTTCTTATAAGAAGAGCTACTCGGACATCCTGTAGAAGTGGCCTGTTGACCACACAGCTGAGCCACAGATGATCATGTGACTTGAATATATCCTGTGCCAATTGCTTTGCCAACCTCTAACACCCCTTCCCCCGCCCCTGGGAATCCCCGGGGCTTCCCAGCTCTTCCTCCACTGCCTTCTTTCTTCTTGTCCTCTTTTCTGGATCTCTGGGGCCCTGGCTGTTCTCTTCAGGGCAGGTCTTAATTTTCACTATCCCCAAGGACACCACGACTTTGACAGACTATTCCCTCAGTTGCTCCATGCAGGTGTGTGGTCTCCAGTTAGATGGTGGCTCCTGGGGAGACAGGATTCGGTTTTGTTCCTAATCTTACTAGGATGACCTTACATAATGTGTGAATCAAATAAAATGCCACCATACCCCTCAAGGGTGGCACGGGCAGGGTTTCTATCAAGGTACCCAGAGTCTGAATGATTACAGGCAGTTGGAACCTCAGAGAAACCCAGACATTCCTAAGGGACCCACTGAGCAACATGCTGTTAACCATTTGAACTGTCAGAACATACGGTATTTTTGAGCATCCTTTAGTAGCCTAGAAGCTTTGATAGAATGGCGCTGTGATTGTGTGTTAAAGGTACCACGAAGAAGTAGAAAAGATGGCATTATGTGACACTCGTGTTTAGTATGGGTAAGGATTTTGGTAGAAATAATTGCCATTTCATTTATAAGCCATTGCTTATTGATTTAACCTTTTAAAAATAGTGAGTTTAGTTACTGTGGTATTGCTATTTAAATTACACCATGTATTTATTTAAGGATGATTTGTATTCTATTTTGTAAACATGGGGTTTATTAAACACTAAGGTGTGTTATAAAAGTTCGGATTGGCAGTTAGCATTAGCAGGCAAAAGACTGTGGTATTGCTATTTAAATTACACCATGTATTTATTTAAGGATAATTTGTATTCTATTTTGTAAACATGGGGTTTATTAAACACTAAGGTGTGTTATAAAAGTTCGGATTGGCAGTTAGCATTAGCAGGCAAAAGACTTCCTCTCTTTGTCCACAAGAGGGCTCTCTTGTCTAACAAAAGGTAATTTTGAAGTTGAAAATGTAATCAAGGCTTAGATTGAGCCTCTAAGAAGCATTTATCCCAGTAATGGATTAAAGTGGCCAATATTGCCTGCAATGGGCTTTGTCTTGCTATTCTATTCAGCTATGCCTCAAGTTAGTGTGAGGGTCTGTCCAAGAATGTCTTTGAAATGGAATCCCACTGTACTGCCTGTAAACAACGCTCTGTGTATCCGTTGCTAAGACTGAAAAGCACTTGACTGGGCTCTTAGGCAAATTCTAGTTGACAGGTATATGTAGAAGCCTCTTGGTCACGTGCTGTTCATTTCTTTGTGGGGGATGTCTACCTGATAACCAATGTATATTTAAATCCCATCTTATACACGGCAGCATCCTGGAGATTGGGGCTGGGGGCGGGCAGCATATCATCCTTCCCTGGAGGGGCACATATTAGCTTTGTCAGCAGCCTGCCAGCCACCCCCAGGAAGGATTACAATAGCAGAGGCACTGTTAAAGGTGCTTCTGTACTTTCCTTCTGTGTTGTGAATATTCCTGACATCGAGGTTCGATCATACCAGACCAAGCAGTTTCTGGATTAAGTTCAGAGCTTGGGAGCTCATGGGCCACCTACAAGCTATGCTGATCTTTCATGATGGTAGTTAAAGTCCTTGTCACTCTGTTTTGGTTATTTGAAAAATGAGAGGAACATTTGCAATTAAAGACTAGTCTAATTAAAAGGAATCAGGCCTCTGCGGTGAGGATAATTGGGCCTTGAGAGACTTATGGCTAAATTGGCATCACCGGTCATATTTGCTCGGCCCCAGACCTGGCTAATTTCGCTTGGATGCCAAGCTGTGCAGCTGTGCTGGTGGACAGTGGATTTCGTGAGTGCATTTTATTTTATGTAACTTGCCAGTTTCCTCTGTTTCGTGTGTCCTGGCCCCACCAGTGCTTAGAATAACTGCTTTGTGCTTCTCATGGCCTCCTGAAGTGGCTCAGTGGTGCTTGCTCAGTGGTGAAGTGTTTGATCCCACCTCCTTTAGGAAGGAATATCCAGGTGGAAATGAAGAGACTGCATAGTTAGAAATTTCTCAGGTCTTAAAATCAGAGCACAAGCCATACAAGGGACTTGGCATGTATATTTAATTAATTTAATTCAGCTCCAATTAGAAGAACCTTCTCCAAGAACTCTACCCCGTCATTCAGAACAGAAGGTATTGATAACATATGAAATTAAAATGCCATTTATAAAATTCTTTAATTTTTAATAGACACGGTTATTGTCTTTAATGGCTCATTTACAATGTACTTGAGTATGTTGTAAAATGATCCAGTAGTAAATTCTTCATTGATGTTTTTAAGGAAGCCATAAAAAGGCAATTTGTGGCGTGCCTCTACCCCATATTGGCAGAAAAGCAGGCTGTTTTAATGGAGCTCGTGCCCGTGCCCTGATGGTGGAGTAATTCCACGCATCATGTAACAATCGCAAGCGAGAGGCTGGTGGCAGCTTCAGCCATGAAGCACCGCTTCTAACACCCTGGTCAAAGTCACAGGTGATCTGCAACTTTCCTCAGCACATGGAGCTCACTAATTCCTGTTTTCTTTCAGAATAAACTTGCCAGAGAAGGGCTCCACGGGCCGTGCATTCTTAGGCGGAAAAGCTGCTTGCGAATTAGCAAGCACATCCAACGCACTTGTTTTTTGTTTTTTTTGTTTTTGTTTTTTTCGTTTAAAGCAACTGAAAATGGAAACACCCTTCCTGTTTCTGTCTGGAGGCCTGATGGGTCCTTCTGTGTAGGCAGGTTTTCTTCCAGAGTGTCTAGTGGTCACTGGTGAGGTGGTTACTCACAAGACTGTCTCCCCCACCTCTGCCCCTCTTTCACTCATAAGATCTCTTCGGGCTCCCCAGCCAGAGGTATTTATGAAATATGTTTCCTCCCCATCATCTTCTGACTTGAGTGGAGACAAGAGCAGGAAGGTGATTTGTCACCCTCGGAGTCTCTGCGGCATCTTGCCTCTTAGCAACAGTGGCTAGCACGGTTCTGCCTCGCACCTGGTACCCGAGGGCTGCCAGTAGAAGCCACCTGGCCATCCCAGTAGATCCCAGCCCTGGAGGTCAGAGCGGACCTTGTGATGATTCTGTAAACAGCTAATGACTGTGTCCTCACCACCCTGGTGCTGACGCAAGAGGCCCTTGGAGACCTTCCCCACCAGTGGCCGGCAGAAGAGGCAGCTCAAACAGACATCTTGTAAATAAGCGAGATTCTGCCTTGCTAGATTCTGGTGAAAATGCTTCGGAATGAGACTGTACCAGGTAATGGATGTAAGCGCATGCACAAAATAGAAACCTCATTAGCTGCTTATTTATTTTTGCCTTGATCCAGTGCTGGATTCCTTCACAGACGGCAACAGAAGTCATTCAGTGTCCATACATGCCACTCAGCTCTGGTGTAGTTCCACTGAAATGTAGAGTTCTGATGAGAAGTGCAGCCAGTGGCTATCAGTTTGATAGAATGGTGACACAGACTGTGTAGTTCTTGCGGGTTTCACCTTCATTGGGTTGTGGAGCTAGGAACCTTTCAGTGAGTCTGCTGCACCTCAGAACCCCGACTCACTGTCTTCCAGAAGCCTTTTAAGACAAAGCAGAACTAATATGTAGAGATCTCCGTAAACCTTTATAGATCTAAGCCAGGGACTGCAGGCGGAGTCACAGAGGTTGTAGGTCAGTGTCTTCAGGCGCCAAGGAAAACTGGCTTCATTTTCAGTGGACTTTGAATACATGGGAATTGCTGCACATGTTTTGGGAAAGTAAGTCTATAGTCTAGTAGATTTCAAACCTTCTGTATCTTGGTGCCAGGCAGCTAAAACAGGAATCTTAGCTCATGTGCTTCCTAGTTGAGTGACGTTGGACAAGTCTCTCATCCTTTCCATGCCGTGAGGAGACAGATATAAGCCCTACTTTTAAGAGAATGCTGGGTCATTCGTTTGTTTTGCAGCACAGGGGGATGAATGAAGGGCCTTATTCATGCCAGGAAAGTAATCTGCCTCTGAACTGGGCCCAGGTCCATTCTGATTCCACATTAACACAGAGTCTTTTGTGGTCTGGGCTAGCCTGGAACCTTGGATCCTTCTGTCTTATTTTGTCTGCCATATGCAGTGGGAGTTAAAAGTTTAAAATGCTTAACACAATGTGTGTTTGGCCTATGGTAGATCTTGTGTCTGCTTTTTAGGGAAGGTTGGAGACAGGCTGTCATGTAGCTCAGGCTGGCCTGGAGTTCATTATGTGGTGAAGATGTCCTTGAATCTTGTTTCTGTTTCTTCAGTGCTGGCACTACAGACATAATGTATTTCACCATGCTTAGCAGGAAAAGTGATTTATCTAATCAAGTGCTATTCTGTTCATCAATTTATTAATATATGTATATATAGAGAATGTATGTGTATATATGCATACATGTATGTATATAACATGTAAGTAGCATGTATTCATGCACCACAGCATGTGCATGGGGGGGCTGAGGACAAGTCAGTTCTCTCCTTCCATGTGGTTCCAGAGATCAAACTTAGGTTATTGGACTTGACAGCAGGTGTCTTTGCCCACTGAGCCATCTTGCTGGCCCAGTAAGAGTTTTAAACAATAAAGCAAGCAGGCCTCCTTGGTGATTGAAAGATTAACTACAGCGTTCAAACTAAGAATTCTTATTGCATAGAAAAGATAATCACAGTGTCGATCATCTTTAACATATCTAATAAATGGAAGCCTTTTAAGTACATGCCTTATTTTGATGTTTCTGACAATGGAAAATTGAGAGAATAATACAAAGCACTCCCGTGTGCTCACTCCCCATCATTCATTCATTCATTCATTCACTCACCTACTTGTTTCACCTTCTTCTTATCTTCCCTCCGACCCTACCCTCTTCCTCCTGCACGAACCCCTGTTTCCATCTTCTCTCCTTTTTCTTTCTTCCTTCTTTTTGGATTCATTTGAAATGAGCTGGACCTATTTATCCCTTTACTTTTCAACAGTGAAGAGCGTAGTTATATATAAAACGACATTTCTGAACTGCAATGCAATCAAGAGAAGGAGAAGAGAAGAAAAGGGAGAGTTTGAATGCTCATTCAACACTGCTCTTTACTGCCTCCATTCAGTTTGTGATCCTCATTTTATCTACAGCTGCTTGCGTGTACACAGCTCATCCTAGGAACGATGAGGGATTCTTTCCTTGAATTACACAGCTTTCTCAAACTAATTCTTACTCTTTCTTTAGGCGTGTGTGTATGGGGTTGGTTGGTCGTTATGATCCGGATCATTTTCTTAAGCAGAGCTGAGTGTTTATGTTCCAAATGCCCCAATGCCTGAGTTTGTCTGAGTTCTCTTTCTGGATAGGATCCAGGTGTCAGGTAACTCTGCAAGCCCATTGGGAAAAGGAGCTGATGCTTGTCTGCTGTGTAGGGTTTTAGAATGAAAACAAAACAAAACAAAACAAAAAACCTCGGGCTGCATTAGGGATTGACGTGTGTGCTGGAGGAGGTGGCGCACGAGCGCTTCTGATGGCGCGTACTCCAAGTGAGCAGCCATCTTAAGAAAGAATCATCCCCCTGGGAGCTCACCCCTGTTAACAGGGAAGGCAGGTAGATCAAGAGAAAGGAAAGGCGCAGCCTCTCTATTTCCTTGATAAGAAATCAAGGGCAGGCAGCATTCTTTGCTGTGTAACAAGGAAATAAATTAAACATCTGAAGAATAGTCTCTTCTGCCTGGAAACCTCAAGGTTTCTCAGTATTGGGAAACATGAATAGACATTCTCCTCTCTTGTGGCGAGCAAGCGCCTGTCTCTGTGTAATGCCACCATGTCAGGTGACAGATGAAAGCACAGCCAGCATCCAAATGTTGTCTGTGTCTTCTCGGTGCATTCTGAGGATGACCAGACACCGTAGAACTTTTTTTAAACAGCTTAGCCTCTGTGTGGGCGGCTCGCCTCACTGGGGATTCTGAAAACTCTTTAAAAATAAATGAGTGTTGAAGCGGACTTTATGGCAATGGTGGTGTTAGGCGGGGGTGTGGCTAAGTAGAGTGCTTACTTAGCAAGCTTAGAAGCTCTGGGTTTGGTTCCTGGCACTGCATAAAACTGGCTTTGATGATGTGTGTTTGTAGTCCACTGGGGAGGTGGAGGCAGGAGGATTGGAAGTTAAAGGTCATCATTGGCTCCATAGCGAGTTTGAAGCCAGCCTAGGTTATAGAAAGAACTGTGTCATAGTTGGCTTGATGGGCAAGGCTATTTGGTGGTCTTGATCATAGTGAGGTTTACAAGGAGGAGTTCATCATTTTCAGAACTTGCCCAAGGTATAGAAAATCTGACTGAATGAGTCACCTCGCATCCTAAAATTGAACTCAGAGTACTTTTGTCTGGCATATTCGATCACAATGGTGTCTTCACTGACAGTACATTTTTTTAGTGAATTGAAAATAGAATGCTCAGTGGTTCCTTCAATGTGAAGAAAACAACATGAATATTAGACAGGAAAGGTCGCCTTTGTTTCCGGTATGAGAAGGAGTTGGCTCTGATCGATTATGTGATGCATAGTTTTCCAGTAGCAGAAGGTCATGTCATGCCCTTGGGTGGCCATGGCAACAAAGATGCTCTCATGAAGTGGGAAGACCTGGGACGTGAACATCCGGAGTAACTCATATTTATGCAGCTGTTCAAAGCCATTTCCGTTTTGTGGTTTGGATTGCTCTGGCATTCTCTTTGTTTCCCATGACCCTCAAAGGAGTTGGTCTTGAAGTCAGTCACATGAAAGGGTCTCCCATCAAACTGGGGAACTATCTAAAGATAGGTGGGTCTGGTGGTGCTTTTGTAACAGGTTCATGAGGATCCCAAAGTAGTGAGGTGGCATTTTGAAAATCATCTTGAAGTTTGTAATACCATTATTTCTTAAATGTCAAATCCAATAATTTATTAGTATGGGTGATTTTTTTTCTCTGTGCTATGAGGAGGAGTGTAAGTCACTCGGCAGTGTGCAAACTGCTACATTCTAGCATCTATTTTGTTTTTCAGATGGCTTTGTTTTAGAAGTGTATTTTTTATTTTATGCAGTGCTGGAGAGTGAACCCAGGGGGCTTTGTAAGTGGTTGGCAAGCATTGACCACTGGGATTTTTCTGGCTCTTTGATCATTCAGTTTCTTCTTTGTTTCTTTCTTTCTTTGTTTCTTTTTTTGTTTTTCTTCCTTCCTTCCCTCCCTCCTTTCTTTTTTCTTTTTTTCTTTCTTTGTTTCTTCCTTTGTTTCTTTGTTTGTTTGTTTGTTTGTTTCTTTCTTTCTTTCTTTCTTGATTCCATTACACAGAGTAGTTCTGGTGCATTTGGTGTGTTGAGTGTCAACTATGGACTTACTTGAATTCTGTATAACTTGGTATGATGAATTATGTTGAAAAGATCTTTTTTTGTGAGTTTTCCATTAACATTTTTTTTTCATAAAGGAGCCTTGAATATGATCTAGTGTCATTCCCAGGTCAGTCACCTGGGACAGATGGTCTTAGATGTCCTTTTTTGTCCAATGGTCAGTGAAACGAGACTGTTAAACTGTGTATCTTAGATGATTTGGGTCTCTCTGCCAAAAACTGCTGCTGAGAACATTTTTATTTTAAATTCGTATTGTGTTGGGCTCGAGAGATTGCTCAGTTGATCAGGAAGGGACTTGAAATAGGTCTCTAGAAGCCACACTACAAAAATAAAAAGCTCTACCAGGCGGCTGTGGTGCACACTTTTAGTCCCAGAACTTAGGAAACAGAGACAGACTGATCTTTGTGTGTTCCAGGTCTGCCTGCTCTACAGAGAGAAGGGGGTGTTTAGCTTCAGGGCAGTCATGGCTACACAGGGAAAACCTGTCTCAAAGAAACAAAACAAAACAAATAAAATAAAATAAAATAATAAAAAATACAATAGTATGCTTTATGTGGTAGCATGGTGTTTGTCATCCTAGCCTTGGGGAGGGGGATAGATTCCTGGGGTTCCCTGGCCAGCCAGGTTAAGCTATTTTGGGAAATCCAGTCCAGTGAGAGACCTTGTCACAAACAAACAAATGAACAAACAACAACAAAAGAAACTAGCCCCAAAACATGATGGCACTTGAGGAACAATGCCTGGCTGTCCTCTGGCATCCACATGAGCATGCACACACATTCCTGCATACCTGTTTACACGCATACATACCCGCATACATGCATGCACAAACATGAACACATATACTTATATACAAAAACAAACAGAAATGTGTCTATATTTTTTGAACTAGCTTGTGGTTAGGTAATAAGTATTGAATCCTCCTCACTCCCTGGCCAGAATTACTGATAAGGAAGAGTTGGCTCATCTGTGGGCTGCAGACACTATGGTGGTAGAAAGCATTATTTTCCTCCTAGAAACCATAAATGCTAATTGATCCCCATTTTTCTTCCTTTTGTCTCCTTTAAAGACAGGTCTTTCAAGCCCAAGTAGTTTTGGTGAGCTGCAGATATGGTTGGTCCCAGCTACAAAGGGACATTCGTGGTCATTCTCCAGAACCTTCTCAAGTAAGAGTGTTTGACTGGAACCACACACTGTGAACTCTCCAAGGTAAAATAATCAAAATGATTTTAATAGACACGAAAAAGCAGATTTCAAGCACAGTGCAAAGATAAAGGGATTTTGCAGGTGTAATTAAGATCCCAGCTAATTGACTTGGAGTTCAATGCAGTGCACATGTCCTCTGTCCAACTTAGTTGTTCCTGTAAACTCTATGATGGGACTGTGATTTCTTTGGAAGAGTAGTTTAGAACTAAGACAGGGCTAGGAGACTGCACCCATCAAACCTCTAGGGGCTGAGAGTCCTTGGCCAATACTATAACATGGCGACCTCAATTACAAAGATGAAGGACATTTTTTCTTTATCTCAAGGACTGATTTCCCAGTTGGGCCTCTAGGTGAGGACATGCCCAGCCAAATCCTTTTGTTTTCCCCATTCTTGTTCAGGGGTGGTGGGGAATTGAAGCCAGGACTCTAACATTGCAGATCTTGTTCTTGGGCCTCCAGTGATGACCAGAGGACCCGTGCCAGACTCCCAACTTGTAAAACGAAGCTCATATTTTTGATGTACTATTGACTGCTAATTTTAGCCATTTACTTAGAAGCCCTTAGTACTCCACCTTTCTGCTTAGGAGTGTTGGCATGAGAACAGAACTTTCCACCATATGTTATATAGAAGGTATTGTACAGGGGGTATGCAGCTACACAGGAGGTATTCACATATACAGAAGGCTGAAATTATACAGGAGGTTTTACAGGTTTGTGATTAAAGACAAGATGTGTAGCTACACAGGAGACATGCAGCTACAGAGGAGGTATGAGGTAATAGAGTCAGTGTGAGTTTTTATGTATATAGTGTGAGTTGTGAGCTTGTGGAGGTATACAGAAGGTATATAGAGGAGGAGATGTGTGGTTATACAGAAGCTATACAGAGGAGGTATACAGAAGGAATAGAGAAGGTATAAAGAAGGTATACAGAGGTATACAGAGGAGGTATACAGAGGGTGTACAGAGGTATACAGAGGAGGTATACAGAGGGTGTACAGAGGTATACAGAGGAGGTGGGAGGTTGTGGAAGGGTTGTGGTTATAGAGGAAATATGTGGTTGTACAGGAGGGATGCAGTTATAGGAGATCTGCTGCTTGTGCAAGTGTGTGCTCATGCATGTGGTATGTGGTAAGAAGGCATGGGGTTATACAGAAAATATGCCATTTTACTGGAAGTGTGTTGGTTGTAGGCAGACATTACCCTAATATTTGGGAGGGTCTTGGAGACCCACTGTCTGGGTATCTGTGAATCAGTTGGCAGAGGTCCAAGCAGGACTGTGCATGGAGAATGCTTCCTGTTTTCTACTGTGGGAGACACGTGCAGGCACACACTAGGATGCACCTACCAAGTGTTTTCACTTTTGCCGTATAAGTCAAGGGAGGGGGGAAAAGTGCTTGGTGGTTTTGTAGAGGACCTGAGCTCAGTTTCCAGTTCTTATATAGAAGCTCACAACTGCCTGTAACTTCAGCACCAGTGGATCTGTACTCAACAACACACACACACACACACACACACACACACACACACACACACACACACACACCTTTTATCAAATGTTGTTTTAAAAGTCAAAGTCGGAAAAAAAAGTGAGTCAACTTTAATTTCCTTACAATATTTAAAAAGTCATAAAATTAGGAGCGCAGAATAAAAGCATTTTGGTAGTCCATTTTCCTCCCATATGCATGCATGCGTACATGTGCATGCATGCACGTGTGTGTGTGTGTGTGTGTGTGTGTAGGTATGCAGGTATGCTGTATATGTGCTCATGAATGTGTAAGTATGTATGCCTTTCTGCACACATATAGAGGAAGACACTGGGCGTCCTGCTGTACCATTCATTGCCTTATTCCCTTGAGGCAGAGTCTCTTACCAAACCTGGAGCCAGGCTGGGACCCAGCAAGTCCCAGCGCTCTTACCATTTCTGCCCCACACAGCACCAGGGTTTACAGGTGTGTGTGTACCTATGTCGGGCTTTTCTTTTTCTTATATGCTGAGATACCAATTCAAGTCCTCATCTTGCACAATAACTGGCGTTCCTGTTGAACCATCCCCTTAGCCCCTGATGTTCTTTTCCTGTGTTCAATTTGTTTTTGAATAAATGGTGTAGCTAATTTGTGAATGGAATTACTTTGGAGAACTCTTTAAAAACTGTCCATCCATATGACAACAATTTATTTTTACTTCCATTTGTTCTAGTTTTTGATAATGGGCCCTCCCTCTGTAGTCCAGGCTATTTTGGACATTAAGTAGCCGATGCTGACTCTGAACTCAGTGACACTCCTATTTCAGCCTCTGGAAACTAGGAATTAAGGTGTGAGTCCAGATACCCGACAAGAGAATCTTTAGACTGGCAGTTTTCCCCACCTAATTCTGAGGTTTGTGTAATGAACTATAAATCACATCTTCAGGACTAGAGGATCTTAATGTATAGGCAGAGAAGCCCAGAGCTCTTGGGCCATATGCGCACAATGTTTGTGGGTACATTAATGTAGAGACCCTGTGTAGTCTATTTGAGAAGGGCTCTTGTTCACAAATAGCTTGTTCTGTCTACATTTTGAGATATGGTGGAATATGACCCCCAAGCTTTATCAGGGCAGCTTTCGTTGTTCCGTGGGGATCCCTGTGCAGACTCTCATGATGGTGTGGTGTCAACTCAGAAAATTCCTAATTATGAAAGGCATTTGCTGAAACCCAAGTCAATGCTCAGGGCAAATTGAAGTTTGATGGGTTTGCAGTTTCCCTGGGGAGGGAAGATGAAGGACACTCTGGGGTTCTTCCTCAGCACCCCTCTGCCTCCCTGCCTGGGCACGGCCGGAGGAGAGCTTGGCCTTCCTTGTCCTCACTCACCGGGGTCCTGTTTCTCCCCAGGATGAGAGTCTGTGCTAAGTGGGTGCTGCTGTCACACTGGCTGGTTCTGGCCTATGTGTTAATGGTCTGCTGTAAGCTGATGTCCGCTTCGAGCCAGCACCTCCGGGGACACACAGGTAAGCCATTTAAGCTCATTATGCACTGCTGAGATCAATTAATAAAACACTCCAACACAGAGTCCACACTTTAGACGCGGGTGATTGACAAGCGCTTTGGCTGGCGAGGCAGAGCCACGGACAGACAGAGTCTGATGGCTTGTGCTGGAGCAGGGCTCTTCTGGGCATCTTTACAAGGTGTTATCTGGCTTCTCTTTTGAGTTTTAGCTTTTACTTTCCTGGTGCATCTGTATTAGTAGTGTGTGTTTTTTTTTCCCTCTAAATGCCAGGAATAGCACTGTGTTGAGTGCAGACATTCCTATAGCTCCCTGAAATTCAGGGTCAAGTTTAGATCTCAGCTGACTCGGGGCTGTCCTGAGAGGACCTTTCTGGGAACTTCAGAGCCTTTCTGAGGAGAAAATATGCTGAATGATGGACACAATTAAGGAGAAAAGAGAAGAGATGACAAAGTAAGGAGCAGGGCTAACCTGTGCAAAGCAAAGAGACAGCAGGGGTAACCTGTGCATTTTCATGGGCCTCAGAGGGAAGTGTGCTGAAACCTGGAGAGACAGACGTTCTGGTAATTTCTAGTGAAGTTAATGTCCGTACATTGCCCTTTAAAGTTAATTTTATAGTGTTGTGCAAAAACAACAGGTCTCATGATGCAATTGTCATAATTATATATCATTGTGCTTTGTTCATAATTGCTGCTCCACGACCCTCTGGTGACCCTTTCACCTTCTCTTGTTACGTCCTTACTTCCTTGCAAATGGCCCCTCTCACTTTCAAGTCAGATCTGCATCTATGCAGGTGCTACAGGTATGCCTAAGTACGTTCTGCACGTGAGAGAAAATGAGATGTCTTTCTCTCCACTACTGCCTCTTGTGTCTCCTGAGTTCACAACATCCCTGGAAGCAGTTCCCCTTCTGGCCTTTTGTCTGTCTCCCACCCACCACGAAGAAGCCCTTGGTCTCCACCATCCATAATGCAGTGTATCACTACAGGTCCAGAATGCCGGAACCTAATTACTATGGCCTGACCCTGCCCAGCCTGCCTGGGAGTTCTAAAATGCTGAAAGGTTTTAGCTCCTGACCAAAGGGAGGTTAGTAAAGTCTGTTATGTGGTTTCCGGAGGCCACAGCATGCATGGGTGAAAGTGCTTACCTGAGCCAGGTGTAAAATGAGATTTTGAGCTCCGGAAGTGAATCTGACTAACTACGATAGGATATTGGCAAATGTTCAATATTGCTTCTTCCTTCCTTCCTTCCTTCCTTCCTTCCTTCCTTCCTTCCTTCCTTCCTTTCTGTAGTATTGGGGATTGACACTATTACCTCATGCCCTCTACCATTGAGCTATATCCCCAGCACTTTCATCTTTATTTACAAACCACAGAATATAATTTACTATCCAGATACGTCTCCTAACTGCCAGATCACATACTGAAAACCATATGCTGAACAAATAAAACTGATAAGGATAAAGAACCGAGAGTCTAGCTGGTTCACAGCTTACTTTGGTGATTTAGCCAGGAGTATTTATTTTCTCATTGTCTTTAGGGGTTTTCCAAGCCACTCTGGCTCAGTAATATAATACATTTAGCCTAGCACCATATACTCAAAGCCTCTCAACTGATGATAAAAATAGCCCCACAGAAGAGTATTTCCCCCTTTGCATCATGGATACATTGACATATATAGGTTATCTATTCAAATGTAGGTTCTGCATGTAGGACAGTATTTGTTTTGAGTTGGGATTTTGATGAATTCTATTACTACATTAATTATTTTATTATTGATATGACAAAATATTGTCCAAAAGCAACTTGGGGGGGGGTTGGGAGATGTAGTTTATCAGGTTGGGAGAAGCCAGCAGCGGGACATCGCTATGGTAGGCAGGTAGCAGGCCGTCACTGTGGCAGTGGGAACACGAGGCAGCTGTTGGCTTGCTTTTCAGTGACTCAGGAAGCAGAGAGAGAAAAGGTGGGGACCAAGAAAGGGCTATAAAACCAACATAAAGTGATCCACTTCCCCCCCAGCTCAGTGCCATCTTCCAGTGGTCCCACAAAGGTCCCAAAGAATACCACCACGTTGGAGACCAAGCCTTCAAACACATAGCCCGTGAGGGACCTTTCAATCCAAGCTACAGTGCTTCTCATACGAGCTTCTAACATTTGAGGCTTAAGTGGTCATCTCACGTTAGCCCTCAGAGTGGCTTGGACTATAGTCCTATCCCATTGTGCTTGACTCTCAGCAGGAAGACTGTGAGCTCAACGCTAGCCTACATGGTATAGAGAGACCCTGTGTATCCCCTGGCCCCAAGAAAGTAAAGTTTACACTTTAAGCTATGTCAGAAATGTAAATCCTCCTGTCCACAGACCTCTACCTGTGGGAAATTTGATTGATGGGATAGCCCGCCCCCAAGACAGATATCATGTCACACTCTCTGTTCCCTTACCCGGACATGTTAAAGGTTGCTACAGTTTTAGGCTCAAGATAATTTCTTAAATCTCTCACAACTCAATTTTCTCCCCTCAAGTGACAGTTCGAAGATGAGAAAAATAATGATTGAAGTTTTAAGGAATCAGAATGAAATCAATAGCACTTGGCTGTTGTGAGGCATGTATAGGTAGCTGGTTATTGTGCTGTGTCTTTTGATGAGTTCATTTAGGGGGCCTGGGCATTTGAAGTCATTAATCTTATCTGTTTAATGCACTTTTTTTTTTCTAGAGTAGAGCTCGGTGAAACGAAGCAATGGGTGTGCTATCAGCAGATTTCCAGGCATTAGGCTGGAGAGGGGTGCGTGTTAAGGAGAAAGTAAAACTTTAAGGAATAGGGTTTGGGAGATGGTTTGGGAGATGCTAAAACACTTGCCATGCAATCGAGAAGACCCGAGGTTAGGACCCCAACTCTTGAATAGAGTCAGGCGGTGGTTTGTACCTCTAAGCTCAGTGCAAGAGTGGCAGAGACAGGGAGGCCTTGGGGCTTGCTGGCCTGGCCGCCTTCTGGAACGAGGAATCTCCAGGTTCAGTGAGAGCCTGTCTCAAACAACACGTGGAAAGTGATTGAGAACTGACAACACACACACACACACACACACACACACACACACACCAACCAGAAGAAAATAGGCTATAGCCAAACTTCCCATGTTATCTGTGATAGTCCTTTTTTCATACATAACTCTAAAATGAGGAACTAAACAATTCTATAGCTAACTCTAAAGAGTGGAATTGTTCCCAAGAAAGGCAGATGGCACCTTGCATTTGAGCAAAAGTTGGGCTATTAGGAAGGATGGTAAAGGTACTGAGTGAGGCCATGGGTAAGCCTGCTCAAGAAATAGACACTGTCACCTGGAATTTCTATGTGGATGAGTTCCTTTGATTTCTTGGCACACATGCCCACCTGAGGCATTCTCTGGCTGTAGGAAGCTTTCTGTTTTTAATCTCAGGAATTTTAATGCCCACCACTCTCTAACTGACCACCAATGGGATCAGGGCTTATCCTGTCTCACAGTGACTCTGTTTTGCAGTTGAGGTTTCATGCTACCTGGAGAGCCATCTTTTACAGAGGCCACAGGCCTCCACATTCCGGTTTGACCTCCGTGCTGCAGTTCACCACAGTGAGGATGTCTGAATCCCCTTGTACACTTTAATCTTCTGGGGGGTGACATGAGCTGTGCCCCCATTCCCATAAAGCAGTGGGCACTAACCTATGATCAAAGTGTATGACTAATTTTGTCCATTTGTCACCTTGTGATCTGCTATAAAGTTTTACACTGGTGGTAAAAATCTCACATAATTTAGGTAAACATGCTGAAGTGTTCTTTTGTTTGCTATTCTGCAAAAAAGAACTTGTGCACACGCAGGGGTGTACTGTCATGCTACACGCCGGCTTTTGTAGCTTGCTCTTTTCCATTTAACAAAAGAGTTTGGAGGTCTTCCGATGTGACGCTTGCTGGTGTCTGTTCCTCTCGGGTGTGCTACCTGCCCATCTATTGTGTGAGCACGCCATCAGTCGTTTGGCCACCCCGGTGCTGGCTAGTTTATTATCAGATGTGCACAAGGACACACGCCCAGATGGAGAAGAAATCACATTGGTGGGATGGTCAAGTCAGTGTGTGTGAAGATGTTTACAAGCTTCAGCTCTTTGCCGGGGCAAACATAGCGGACAGAGCAAATGTGGTTCAAACGGAAGTGTCATTTCTTGCGCATGGGCAGCAGCTCATCGTTCCAGGTGACTCCATCAGCAGTGTTTCCGGTCCACGATGGGTGGGAACTCTTCCGCTCTCGGCTACAGCTGGCTCCTGGGAGACCAGGGGAGCCTGGAAGTGTGGACTTGACTCGTGGTAATGAGGCAGGCTGAGGTATGGATAGCATCCCCCGCCTTTTTTTGTTTTTTGTTTTTGTTTTTTTTCTGAGACAGGGTTTCTCTCTGTAGCCCTAGCTGTCCTGGAACTCACTCTGTAGACCAGGCTGGCCTAGAACTCAGAAATCCACCTGCCTCTGCCTCCCAAGTGCTGGGATTAAAGGCGTGCGCCATCACCACCCGGGCGGATAGCATCTCTTTACTTTTTGGCCACTGGCTAGGGTAGAGATGCCTGACGACATCTGCCATCCGGGGAGGGGCACACACTAGCTGTGGGCTCAGGAAGAAGATATGAACATGAGCCTCTGCTGAGCCCCAGAGTGCCTTCTAGAACTTTCTGGTGTATGCACACTTCCAGGACAGTGCAGGAATTAGAGCTAATACAAATGTCCCCATGCCTCCCATGACTCTGGGCTCTGTTGTCTTGAATTTTCCAGTACTCTCTTGGGACCTGGTGTCTTGCCTCCTCCCCCTGCACCCCCCCCCCCCCCCCCCCCCGCCTCTCTGAGATGTAAGAGGTTAAAATCCTATTTTTATCCTGTATCTGTTTTTCTTTTGTTTACATTCCTTGTTCACTTGTTGATTCGTGGAAGCTCTTTGTAAACTGAGGACCCAGTCCCGGGAAATTGGGCTGATACCCATCCTGTTCCTTCTCCTCCAACTCCTGTTCCTTTTTAGACATTTTTCCTTAATGACCACTGGAGGAAGAAAGCACCTTTTGCCCTGAAGTGGCTCTGTGGTATTAAAGTTTTTGTTTGTTTTTATTTTATGTGTATGTCACTTTGTTTGCATATATGTCTGTGGACCATGAGTGTGCACTGCCCTGAGAAGGCAGAATCTTCTGGAACTGGAGTTACAGGTATCTGTGAGCCACCATGTCGGGACTGGGAACAAAACCTGGATCCTCTGGGAGAGAAGGCAAATGCTCCTAACCACTGAGCCATCTCTCTTGTCCCATGTGTCATCTTTCTTATCATTGCATCCCTAGGTGATGGGAAACTCAGGGGCCAGGAGAGGGGAAGGCTGTGTCCCATGATGATGCGAAACTAGTCTATCTTCACCTTACTGAGTATGTGTCAAAGGACATCTGGCAATAGGATACAGTTATAAAGTGAACCACAGGCATCTGGCTACGATGGTCCAGAAAGGCTCCTGACTCTAACCCAGAGATATTGGCTGATGTTGGGGTGCCAGGTTATTGTGTCTTGGAACAAAGAATTGATCAGAAATGTAGTTGCAGCAGAAAGAGGCAATTTATGAAGAGATGGTATCCTTCTGAGGGTGGGGATGTGGGCTGATAATTAAAAGGCCCATTGGACAAAGGACTGGGGCCTTTATATCAGGGGTAAGGGTACTTTTTGGCTCATTTACATAGTACAAGCTTTTCCATGCATGGTTTTGTTCTGTATAACCTTACACCACCACATGTCCCATGTCTCATTAGTGTCCTAAATCTCTATAGGGTGATGTATGTTTTAGTGTCATAAGGAGTCGTAGGTTGCCTTTGGACACAGGAATGTCTGCGTGTCTGTGCCAATGGACCATGATGGTTTTATTCACCTTGGCTGTGTCTCTGTGTAAGTGAGGGCTTTCTCTGGGCTAACTTGTTTGTCCAGTATACTTACTTCCGCCATCTTCGATGAAGTTTTCCAGAGAGTACTTTCCACCATGGCCTTTCCTTGCCCTTTCTGCTAGAGTTTGCCAGTGATAGGAGTTGTCTCATCCCAAACCCTTCTGCCTAACTAAGCACATGGCTTGTTGGTCATTGTGTATACAAAGGTGTTTTCCACTCAGCAGGCTAAGACAGGAAGAGAGGAAGAAGGTGGGGGTGTATGAATGCCTTTGGAAGAAGGCATTGTTAGTTGTTCAAATTTTTTAGTTCAAACATTAGAAGGCATGTATGTAACAGAAGTTGGGGGCCAATACGGGCAAAGTATGGAAGAGGACATTTAGGACAATGATTAAGTAAGAATACTCACCTGATTTTCACACTCAGCCATTAGGACTCTTAAGGCAAATGACACTGCGAACTTTCAAAGGAGACTGGGAGTTGTGTTTTGAAGAAGTAAAAACCAACCAAACAAACAAAAACCACGTACACACACAAAAATTCCTGATCCTCTGTTGTTTCACCATTGGGTTGGCCATCCTGAGAGCACACGCAGATCTCTGGTTGCCTCAGGCAATGGGGAAGGAGGGGGTCAGTTACCAGGATGAGTCCTCTTAATTGGAAGGTAGGGTTCCCCCCATCCCTCACCCCCCTTACTTTTTAATCCATTATTTCTGCCTTTTCCCCAGTCAGTAATGTCTTTTCTCCACAAGAGGGCAGCAAACAACGTCTTGGGAAAGCTGCAGGCTGGGAGGTGGTTCCTGAAATCCAAGTGACTGTTGGAATTAACTGTTTGAAGGCCCTTGTGAAAGTTTGGCCCTTCCAAACCATGCTAACACTGAGAAACAAAGCTTCCTAAATCCATAGGAATTGTCTCTGGGGAATATCTGTACATTTTTACCTTTAAGAACAGACAGCTACTTTTCTGACTGAGGGGAAGCAGCTGGAGATTTGGATGCTATGGGTTTCTTTGCTTATTTTAATAGTTCCAGTTCCCCAGAAAGTGCTATGTCTGATGTGCGCTGACTGAATGCTTTAGTGCCTGTCTAGTGTCTACTCAGTATACTCCTCACAGAAAGATCCAGGGTATCTAGAGCCACGTCCAGCGACCAGGCAGCACAGGAAACCAAGGACTGGGGGCTGGGGTCAAACATGGCTCTAGCTCCGGCCCATCTTGGCTGTGTGACCCTATCCGGGCCACCCGACCCTTCTGGACATGTTTCGTCTTCTGTACAATGGGGCAGTAGTCACACCTACCTTCTGTCAGACTGTGGGAACGAGTAAATGAGGAGAAGCAGGAGGAAGGGCAGCACACAGCAAACGCACTAGAAGCAGATGCTGTTTTTGTAGTTAGAGGTATGCAGATGACACTCTGAGATCTAGTGCAGCAGAGGAGTGACTGGAAGCTGTGGGTTCTCTGGGGAGATTGACAGGTGTCTTCAGAGGCTGACACTTTATGGTCTATAAGGGGAAAAAATCCAGTTATTTATCATTGTCTTGGGAAAACTGTTTTTTTAAATGGGTATTTATTATTTTTTATGTTTTTAAATTGGATATTTCCTTTATTTACATTTCAAATGTTATCCCTTTCCACATCCACCCCCCAGAAACCCCATATCCCATCCTCCTTCCCCCTGCTTCTATGAGGGTGTTCCTCCATCCACCCGACTCCCACCTCCCCTCTGTCTTAGTCAGGGTTTCTATTCCTGCACAACCATCATGACCAAGAAGCAAGTTGGGGAGGAAAGGGTTTATTCAGCTTACACTTCCACATTGCTGTTCATCACCAAAAGAAGTCAGGACTGGAACTCAAGCAGGTCAGGAAGCAGGAGCTGATGCAGAGGCCATGGAGGGGTGTTTCTTACTGGCTTGCTTCCCCTGGCTTGCTCAGCCTGCTCTCTTATAGAACCCAAGACTACCAGCCCAGGGATGGCACCACCCACAAGGGGCCCTCCCCCTCGATCACTAATTGAGAAAATGCCCCACAGCTGGATCTCATGGAGGCACTTCCCCAACTGAAGCTCCTTTCTCTGTGATAACTCCAGCATGTGTCAAGTTGACACACAAAACCAGCCAGTACAATTGACCCCTTGTCAACTTGACACACAAACACATCACTATTAAGCCTCAACCCTTACTTTCTTATTCATTCCCAAGATCTAAATTACTTTAAAAGTCCCACAGTCTTTACATATTAAAAGTTCAATCGCTTTAAAATGTCCAATATCTTTAAAATTCAGTCTTTTAAAAATTCAAAGTCTCTTAACTGTGGGCTCCACTTAAATACTTTTTTCCTTCAAGAGGGAAACATATCAGGGCACAGTCACAACCAAAAGCAAAACTCAAACTCCAATGGTTCAATGTCTGGGATCCAACTCACGATCTTCCAGTTTCCTCCAAGGGCTTGGGTCACTTCTCCAGCTCTGCCCTTTGTAGCACACAGCTTGTCTTCTAGGCTCCAGCTGCCTGTACTCCACTGCTGCTGCTGTTCTTGGTGGTCATCACATGGTGCTGGCATCTCCAAAACGCTGCTATATTCCACTGTAATTAGGCTTCACCAATAGCCTCTCATAGGCTCTCTTTATGGTGACAAGCCTCTGCTCCTATGCATGACCCCTTCAAGTCCTGGGCTATCAATTGCAACTGAGGCTGCACCTTCACCAATGGCCTTCACCGCGCCAAGAGCCTCAGGTGCTCTTCATGACCCCTTCATGCCTTCAAAACCAGTACCATCTGGGTGACTCTTACATAGTACCAAGTCCAGCTACAGCACAAAATATAACTGTGGCTATCTCTGGAACACACTCTCTGTGCTCTCAGAAAACACTTCCAAGAAGATTTCATCTCAGTGATGCTGGTCTCTTCTTAATCACTGCTAATTTCTTAGCTCCAGCTAACCAGCATCAATAGTCCCAGTAACACAAAGGTTTGCTTTAGTGGTGATACTGATCACAGCTGATTATTCAGCCCCAGCTAACCAAAACCACAGAATCTTCACAATCAAAACATGGCCACTGTAAGAGTCTTTAATCTTCTCTCTGAAATTTCACAAGCCAGGCCTCCATCTTTTGCACTGTTCTTAACATTGTCTTCCAAGCTTCTACAGAACTTTCCACCTAACTCCTTAATATTCTTTTTTTTTAATTCGATATAATTTATTTACATTTCAAATGATTTCCCTTTTCTAGCCCCCCCACTCCTTAATATTCTAATGGCTTTTCTAGCTAAGTTCCAAAGTCCTTCCACAGTCCTCCCCCAAACATGGTCAGGTTGTCACAGGAATACCCCACTACGCTGGTACCAATTTGTCTTAGTCAGGGTTTCTATTCCTGCACAACCATCATGACCAAGAAGCAAGTTGGGGAGGAAAGGGCTTATTCAGCTTACACTTCCACATTGCTGTTCATCACAAAAGGAAGTCAGGACTGGAACTCAAGCAGGTCAGGAAGCAGGAGCTGATGCAGAGCCCATGGAGAGATGTTCCTTACTGGCTTGCTTCCCCTCGCTTGCTCAGCCTGCTCTCTTATAGAACCCAAGACTACCAGCCCAGGGATGGTACCACCCACAAGGGGCCTTTCCCCTTGATCCCTAATTGAGAAAATGCCTCACAGTTGGATCTCATGGAGGCACTTCCCCAACTGAAGCTCCTTTCTCTGTGATAACTCCAGCCTGTGTCAAGTTGACACACAAGACCAGCCAGTACACCCCCCCTTAATCCCTCTCCTCTGGGGTATCTATCAAACCTTCACAGGACCAAGGACATCTCTTCACCTTGATGCCTGACAATGCAGTCCTCTGCTACACCTGCAGCTGGAGCCATGGGTCGCTCCATGTGTACTCCTTGGTTGATGGCTTAGTCCCTGGGAGCTCTGGTGGGGGCGGGGTCTGGTTGGTTGATAGTGTTGTTCTTCCTATGAGGTTGCAAACCCCTTCAGCTCCTTTAGTTCTTTCTCTAAGTCCTCCACCGGGGACCAGAAAGTAACTTTTCATCTGTATAAACACTAAGCTTCTGCTCAGATTTTAGAAAGAGGCCTCACTCTGCTGGGGAGAGCGGAGTGGCTCAGGCTATCCTTGAGTGACTGTAGAAGAGGCTGCCTCGCTGAGCCAGGAGCAGGGCAGATGCTAAGAACCACGGAAGGTCTGCAGTGCCTTTCCACCCGGGAGCTCGGAAGCTCGCAGGTGCTGCTCCCGTCTGCTGGGTGCAGGGCCACAGGGACAGAAGGTGTCTCACTTCAGCTGTTGCAATCTTAGGGGAACCCGGAAATCTTGTTGGGTCTCAGACCTATCTTCTGAAGGTTGGGGATACTGAAAGAGACTAAAACTGACCTTCCCGGGGTTGAAAGAGGGGTCGGTCAGCTGGTGCCTGACAGTACAGAGGGTTTCCTTGGCTTAGGGAGCTCACAGAGTGCGCCGGCTATCTTCACTGAGTACTACTACCTTCCTTCTCTGTTTCAATGGGGTCCGTTCCCTGGTGGCTCTGTGCTCTTTATGTGGATAGAGGACCTCCAGGTTTTTTTTTTTTGCTGTTTTATCTATTATAAATGTCAATATCGAATACAAGGTGATGTTGACTTGGTGCCTTGTGTGATTTTTAACTTCGTTTGAATTTTTCAAAGAATACTGCTTGCATTGTGGCAGTGCCCCGTGCTTAGTCAGTCACTCTGCGGATACTCTTCTGTGACCTGGCTCATTATTACACTTAATCATTTTTTTATGGAAATTGTAATTTCTGTAATTATATGTAGCTCTTCGTGTTAATTTTCCCAGTGCTAAAACCGCATTTTTCTGCTGCTGTTTCAGTCTCAAAAAGTGGGTTTCCTGCATTGCTCAAGGTTTGACACTAGGGGGCAGGCGAGGCTTAGAATAGCTAATAGCAACCCTTCCCACCCCTTCCCCCAAATGTTTTATGGCTACTTTAAAACAACAAAGAAACCGGTAGAATTAATTTTACTAATATGTTTTTAAATAACATACCTTCAAAATCAACTCATGATCCTTGTCTCTTGAAAAATCGATAGTGGGATGTGGCTACAGGTGATGATAGACAATAATTCAAGTTGATGAATTTTTTTGTTGTTATTGTTTGTTTGTTTCTATTCAAGACTGTGTCTTACTGGGTAGCCCTGGCTGGCCTGGAGTATGGTTACATAGTCCATACTGGCCTTGAACTCACAGAGTTCCACTGCCTCTGCTTCCTGAGTGCTGGGATTAGAGGCTCGCACCACCACACATGGCTAGGGAATTGATTCTTAGCTTTGTATTCTTAAGTGTTAGAATTAAAGGTATTGATATTTTCCTGGTTTATGGAGTGCATTACCCATGTTCCTCTCACTAGTTCCCCTTACATGTTATATGTATTTGTTCCTCTTCCTTCTTTATCTTTGTTTTCTCTCTCAAAAGTATCTGCTAGATGTTAATGGCAGATAAGCAGGGTTTCCACCACACCTTATGAAGGCAGGAAGAGGTTCCGTCCCTAACGAGTTGTGTGTGTATTTTCTGTGATAGCAGATCACATTTTTTACATTAATCAGTTAATTATGTATATGTGTGTGTGTGTGTGTGTGTGTGTGTGAGAGAGAGAGAGAGAGAGAGAGAGAGAGAGAGAGAGAGAGACCTCCCCCACCCCCCACCCCCCACATCCCACACACACCCTGACAGGGGGAGGAAAGAGTTAAATGGCCTGGTTAGGATGAAGATATTTTAAAGAGATGCTTATGTTTCTCACTTTGCTATTTAACACTGAGACAGTTATCCCCAAGAAATCTCATGCTGGGACAACAGAAAGTCTAAAGAGAAACCTCCCCTCCAGAGAGATTAACAATGAATCAGACCCACCTTTCAGGAGACCCTTTGAATCAGTGTGGGGCAGGGTATGCCTTGAGCAGGATGATTTACGTACATATAGGTCTACCCTTTATTAAAACTGTAAGTAACTTCTAGTCAGGACACCAAGGGCACTGTTGTGGGGGGAAGGGCATGCTACGGATTTCTTTGCCCTTCTTCCCATCCCAGTGTGGTCACATGATCACACTGAATATATCTCCCTTTCCTGTTTTTTTTTTTTTTTTTTTTTTTTTTTTTTTTTTTTTTTTTTTTTACACTGTGAACTTGGTTGTTTGACTTGTTTGAGACTGTGATCCAAAGTTTGGTTCCAGCCCTAAAACTTGCCCACAGGAAGCTTACTTTGACCGATATGGGCATTTGCCCCCTGGAGTGAAGCTCGATGATGCGGTTTTATTTATGTAATTTATTTGAGACAGGGACTCACTATGGAGCCCTGGCTGGTGTGGAACTTGCCGTGTAGACCAGGTTGGCTTTGAAGTCACAGAGATTCAATTGCCCTCCTGTCCCCCAGTGGTGACATTAAAGCCCTGCCTTACAATGGTACGGTTGGTTTTAAAGGGACTTCTCTCACAATTTTTGTTGTCTCTCCTCCTGCTCCACAGATGTCCGCTTGGCTAGTGAATGTGTGTCTCCATAGCAATATAGTCTATTAGGTATTAAGAGCAAGACCATTCTGTAGGTAGCTAGTCAGGGTCTTGGGCCCAAAGTAATGAAACATATCTCCACGCCTCACCTAATCTGGCAGTCAATCCCAAGAACACAGAATTTTATAGTTAATCTATGCAATCAAAGTTAAACTCAAGGAACAATTGAAGAGTTCAGAGACTAAAATCCAAAAGAACTCTGACTTACAGGGATGTGTCAGAGCGCCAGCATTTGTCCTTTTATGCTCTGGGTTTGATCCCCCACCCTTTGGTGAATTTTGACCAATCAGAATCCTTCATATTCATTCAAATCATCCAATCAGGTTCATCCCAACTTAATTCACACACCGGTGGTACCAAATCAACCTATTTCCAAGACACAAAATAGCCTCAGAGCGCTGCTTGCCATCCGGCTTTCAAGGGTCTGTTAGCCCACTTCTCAAGAGAGCCTGCTTGTTCTCTGTTGTCCTCTCACGTTGTGCTACCCCAGGGGAGCCAAGTTCAACTCTGAGGTAGAAACTGATAAAAATGTGACCGGAGCAAAGGAAGCGTGGAGGGATGGAAAAGCATTCCTAAGAGGGTGCGAAGGCGCTCTTTGTTTGTTTGTTTTTGTTTTATTGGTGTGAGGAGGGATGGCGCCCGTCATCCTCCTGGAAAATGGTAACGCTATACCATGGCTGTATTGGGTTTAAATCTTGCAAGGCAGAATCTGGGGATCTTTCATTTAGCAGTTTTATCAGTCACTTCTCAGCCCTGTGGTAAGAGACAGAGAGCTACTGATTTAGAGGAAAAGGAAAGTGGGATTCTCTACTGGCTCATGTCAAGTTACCGTTGTGGCCCATGAAGTGGTGAGTCTTGGTCTCAGCGGCTCCGAGTCCTGATGACCAGGGGAGAAGCCGGACTCAGTGGTGACCGCTGTCTCCATTCTTCTACAAGGACTGTGAAAACCATTCTTCGTTTGGCAGCAGTCAGGTTCCTCCTGGCTGCTAACCATCTCTGATATGAGATTCTGCCAACTGTGCCCGGGGCCGTGTGTGATTCTTCTCAGCTGGCGTCTTGGTGTGTTCACGACAAGCTCAGCACTTGCTAAGAGGGGGAGGAAGAGGCTGTGGTGGTTCTCCACCTTCCGGATGCTGCAACCCTTTAATACAGTTCGTCACCTTGTGGCGGCCCCAACCATAAAATGATTTCATTGCTGCTTCTTAACTGTAATTTTCCTACTGTTATGAATGATAATGTAAACATCCGATATTCATGGGTGTCTGATATTCCAGCCCACAGGGGTAGAGATGCCCAGGTTGAGGTCCACTCTGTTAGAGTGTATTGAAGCTTATCTTCTCTTGTGTTCTCAACTGCAAGTCCATGTCCTTTGGCATGGTTGGCAGAAGTACCTGATAACTGAACATGGTTTATTTGTGTCCTTTCTCCCACGCAAGCGAGACTTTCTCTCTATTTTCTATAGGGAAGTATACTTTCTATACTCTCCATATACTTTTTTTTTAAAAAAATAAGAAAATCATACTTCTACTGGGTGGGGTGTGTTCCTCCTCCCCTTGGTCTTACAGGCAGAACAGACTTCAGCTTTTGAGCAGTTCTCTGGATACTTCGAAGATTCTCCTTCCTGACGAACATCTTTCTTCTTTCAAGGCGCACATGTAAACTCGTCTTGGTAAAGCTTGTAATTTGGGGTTTGAAAAGCCACAGGTCATCCCCTCAACTGTTTGTCAGAGCTCTACAAGGAATTCAGAGTCCTTTGTTCCCTGTAAGGAAACTAAAACCATTGGTGAAAGCAGGATGGGTGGAGACCACAGAGGGGGCAGGAAGGAAAAATAAGGCTTTGTGTTTTCCTAGGTGTTGCTTGAATGTTTTAAATATTTTGGCCCATATGGTGGTCTCAGAATAGGATGCTAGAAATAGTGGTATTGAAGAGGCATCTAATAACACATTTGAAATGATTAATTGGCTGTGGGAAGATAGTGTTTGCAATAGTTAAAAACAACACCCAGGGACGTGCGACATCTTTGAGTTTCGGGAATGTCTGGATGCAGGTAGCCAGAGGCAAGTTAGAAGGCTTGGGTGCACTGGGCCAAGCTGGGCTTGTTCAGCTGGCAGCCTGCCTGTTTCTGGAGCCAGAGGTGGAAACAATAGGGAAGTTTATTTTAGGAAGAATAGAATTAGAACATAGGTGTGAAATGAGACAAATGGCTTGCGGAGCTCCGTTCAGTGAGAAACTCAGTGTAGGGCATCACTCTATTAATTTCAGAATTTGAGATGATCCTGAAGCAATAAGGCTGACATTTACCCGTGTATTGTCTATGAAAAACAGATTTGCTGAGCAAATATATAGAATAAATACGTTTACATAGCAGATGTCATTGATCTCAGGGAATCATCCAGGGCGGAGTCACCCAGCAAATATGCATTTAATCCAACATTAAAATGTTTGTGTCTTTTCTACACAGAGGTCTGGCTTTATGACTTTGAGCAAAGTTATCCAACTCTGAGCCACAGGGAATCATTACGGGTGTCACTGTCTCCTCTGTCTCAGGGTGTCCTGGTGAGGTGAGATTGCCACACACTGCATGGAAGAGAGACACTTGTGCTATTCTCCTTGGCTATCAGACTGCTGAAATGGGGACCTGAAAGCAATGGACCCCAAAGGATCCTAGCTGGGAGAAGGGGGGACTGAGGAGCTCTGGGCCAGGGCAGAGAAGGGAGGGGAGGGAAATACTGCCTAGGAGGAGGTTCCTTCACACAGCCCCCAGGGGTCACCTGGTGACAGTGGCACCTGAATGCTCCTGGCCATGGCTTCTGCCTTTCTATACAGTTGTCACACTACTCTGGGGTGGAAAGGAACAAGAGGGACTGTGGCTGTCTGGTTTTGTCAAATTAAAAGGAAATACCTATTCCTTTACCAATTTCTCTCTCCTAATTTCTTTAAAATACTGGGAAAGCAGGCAGTGGGCTTATAGACCCAAGACTTAATTTTAGCTTTATTTTTTTCTAAAATAAAATAGCTTAAGTTTTAACTTACATAATAAACTCATCTATTTAGTGTTTAAAATTTTAATACATGTAGATTTCCTGAAACCATGTCTACGATCAACATAACAAGTATTCATCTCTCAGTTTCTTGCATTAAAAAAAATTGTGTGTTGCTGGGGTGGCGGCACACACCTTTAATTCCAGCACGATGGATGCAGAGGCAGGCAGATCTCTGAGTTTGAGGCCAGCTTGGTCTATAGAGTGAGTTCTAGAACAGTCAGGACTACACAGAGAAATTCTGTCTCCCAAAACCCCCAAATAAAAAATAAATAGATAGATAGATAGATAAATAAAATTTATATTTTTATGAAGGGGTTGAGGGAGGCAGAGGCAAAGACAGATACAACAGATGTATAAGTTTTTATTTTTTATTTTTGGAGTTATATTCCATTATATGCTACACATATCTGATTGATTATCTAATCCCTTGATAGATATTTTGGGTTTTCTCAGGTTGGGCTCTCACAAATAGGTTAGCTGTGAAATTTCTAAGCATTTATGGCGATTTGGTTTGGATTTCTCTTGGGGGAAACAAATATTTGAGGTTGCCCAAGGGCGGGTCCACACAGCAAGTGTGTGGTGGCCTTTAAAAAAAAAAACACCAGATCGGCGGCGGCGGCGGCGGCGGCGGCAGCAGCGGCAGCAGTGGCTGCTCCAGCTGAAGGGCCATCAGCAGTGGAACCAAGGCGTCACAGGGACCAGTTAGGCCCTGCGCCCACGACCACTGACCTTCGCTGACCAGCCGGACAGCAAGCAGCTGCAGTTGTGCAGCGCCTTTCCTGCACGGAGGCCACTTCAGAACTCGGCCTCCCACCAGTCAGGAGAGGAGGATCCATCTTGGTTCCATACTCCAGGAATCGGACAGACTGAGGATCCAGATCAGTCTGGGCGGCAGCATTACATCTCCAAGTCCTGCAAGTGGCTAGCTGGGCTTCCGGGCGGCCAGCTGGGAGAAGTCAGTGTGCTCCAGTGAATCCAGCGGGCCCCAGCGGGAGCCTTCGGGTGCCTGCTTTGGGATCTGAACAGCCTGGGCAGCAGCACACAGTCTACAAGCAGTGCAGGAGGTAAGCTGTGCACCAGAGGCCAACTGGGAAGGGGCAGCTTGCACTGGTGAGTGCAGCACTGACAAGATAAACTAACACCAGTGAGATCTAGATGGCAAAAGGCAAACGCAGGAACGTCACTAACAGAAATCAAGGCAATATGGCAACATCTGAACCCAATTCTCCTCTACCAACATGTCCTGGATACCCCATCACACCAGTAAAACAAGATTTGGATTTAAAATCACTGGTCATGATGCTGGTACAGGAACACATGAAGGTCATACATAAAGAAATTCAGGAGACAATGGATCAAAAGGTAGAAGCCCTTGCAAGGGAAACACAAAAATCATTGAAAGAAATCCAGGAGAATACAAAAGCCAACAAGGAGGAAATGCAAAAAACACTTAAAGAAATACAGGAGAACTTTGCTCAACAGGCTGAGGTCATGAAAGACGAAACACAAAAATCTCTTAAAGAAATACAGGAGAACTTTGGTCAACAGGCTGAGCTCATGAAAGAGAAAACACAAAAATCTCTTAAAGAATTACAGGAAAACACAAACATGCAAGTGAAGGAGCTAAGCAAAACCATCCAGGATCTAAAATCAGAAGTAGAAACAACTAAGAAAACTCAAAGGGAGACAACTTTGGAGATAGAAAGCCTTGGGAAGAAATCAGGGGACAGAGATACAAATATCAACAACAGAATACAAGAGATAGAAGAAAGAATCTCAGATGCTGAAGATTCCATAGAAACCATGGACTCAACAGTTAAAGAAAATGCAAAATGCAAAAAGCTTGTAACCCAAAATATCCAGGAAATCCAGGACACAATGAGAAGACCAAACCTAAGGATTATAGGCATAGATGAGAGTGAAGATTTACAACTTAAAGGGCCAGCAAATATCTTCAATAAAATTATGGAAGAAAACTTCCCTAACCTAAAGAGAGAGATGCCCATGAATATACAAGAAGCCTACAGAACTCCAAACAGACTGGACCAGAACAGAAATACTTCCCGTCACATAATAATCAAAACACCAAATGTTCTAAACAAAGAAAGAATACTAAAGGCAGTAAGAGAAAAAGGCCAAGTAACATATAAAGGAAGACCTATCAGAATCACAGCAGACTTTTCACCTGAGACTATGAAGGCTAGAAGGTCCTGGGCAGATCTCATGCAGACTCTAAGAGAACACAAATGCCAACCAAAACTACTATATCCAGCAAAACTCTCAATCACCATAGATGGAGAAACTAAGATATTTCATGACAAAACCAAGTTTACCCAATATCTATCCACAAACCCGGCCCTAAAAAGGATAATAGGAGGACAACACCAATACAAGGAGGGAAACTTCACCCTGGAAAAAGCAAGATAGTAACCTTTCATCAAACCCAAAAGAAGTTAAGCATTCAAATTTAAAAAATAACGGCAAAAATGATAGGAAGTAACAATCACTATTCCTTAATATCTCTTAACATCAATGGACTTAATGCCCCAATAAAAAGACACAGACTAACTGAATGGATACGTAAACAGGACCCTACATTTTGCTGCTTACAGGAAACACACCTCAGGGTCAAAGACAAACACTACCTTAGAGTAAAAGGCTGGAAGACAATTTTACAAGCAAATGGTCTCAGGAAACAAGCTGGAGTAGCCATTTTAATATCAGATAAAATTGACTTTCAACCCAAAGTCATCAAAAGAGACCCTGAGGGACACTTCTTGCTGGTCAAAGGAAAAATACAAAAAGAAGAACTGACAATCCTGAACATCTATGCCCCAAATGTAAGGGCACCCTCTTTTGTAAAAGAAACTTTATTAAAACTAAAAGCACACATTGCACCTAACACAATAATTGTGGGTGACTTCAACACTGCACTTTCCTCAATGGACCGATCAGGAAAACAGAAACTAAACAGGGACACAATGAAACTAATTGAAGCTTTGGACCAATTAGATTTAACAGATATATATAGAACATTCTATCCTAAAACAAAAGAATATACCTTTTTCTCAGCACCTCATGGTACCTTCTCCAAAATCGACCATATAATTGGTCACAAGACAGACCTCAACAAATATAAGAAGATCGAACTAATCCCATGCCTCCTATCTGATCACTATGGAGTAAAAGTGGTCTTCAATAGCAACAGAAACAACAGAAAGCCCACATACACGTGGAAACTGAACAATACTCTACTCAATGATACCTTGGTCAAGGAAGAAATAAAGAAAGAAATTAAAGACTTTTTAGAACACAATGAAAATGAAAACACAACATACCCAAATCTATGGGACACAATGAAAGCAGTGCTAAGAGGAAAACTCATAGCCCTGAGTGCCTCCAAAAAGAAAATGGAGAGAGCATACATTACCAGCTTAATGACACACCTGAAAGCCCTGGAACAAAAAGAAGCTATTTCGCCCAGGAGGAGTAGAAGGCAGGAAATCATCAAACTCAGGGCCGAAATCAATCAAGTAGAAACAAAGAGAACGATACAAAAAATCAACAAAACCAGGAGCTGGTTCTTTGAGAAAATCAACAAGATAGATAAACCCTTAGCCAGACTGACCAAAGGGCACAGAGAAAGTATCCAAATTAACAAACTTAGAAATGAAAAGGGAGATATAACAACGGAAACTGAGGAAATCCAAAAAATCATCAGATCCTACTACAAGAGCCTATACTCAACACAACTGGAGAATCTGGAGGAAATGGACAATTTCCTTGACAGATACCAAATACCAAAATTAAATCAGGACCAACTAGACCATCTAAACAGTCCCATAATGCCTAAAGAAATAGAAGGAGTCATAGAAAGTCTTCCAACCAAAAAAAGCACAGGACCAGATGGCTTCAGTGCAGAATTCTACCAGACCTTCAAAGAAGAGTTAACACCAATACTCTTCAAACTATTCCACAAAATAGAAACAGAAGGAACACTACCCAATTCCTTCTACGAAGCCACAATTACGCTGATACCAAAGCCACACAAAGATCCAACAAAGAAAGAGAACTTCAGACCAATTTCCCTTATGAACATCGATGCAAAAATACTCAATAAAATTCTTGCCAACCGAATCCAAGAACACATCAAAACGATCATCCACCATGATCAAGTAGGCTTTATCCCAGGAATGCAGGGTTGGTTCAATATACGGAAATCCATCAATACAATCCACTACATAAACAAACTCAAAGAACAAAACCACATGGTCATTTCATTGGATGCTGAAAAAGCATTTGACAAAATTCAGCATCCCTTCATGCTTAAAGTCTTGGAGAGAACAGGAATTCAAGGCCCATACCTAAACATAGTAAAAGCAATATACAGCAAACCGGTAGCCAGCATCAAACTAAATGGAGAGAAACTTGAAGCAATCCCACTGAAATCAGGGACCAGACAAGGCTGCCCCCTTTCTCCTTATCTTTTCAATATTGTACTTGAGGTACTAGCTCGGGCAATTCGACAACATAAGGAGGTCAAAGGGATACAAATTGGAAAGGAAGAAGTCAAACTATCATTATTTGCAGACGACATGATCGTCTACCTAAGTGACCCAAAGAACTCCACTAGAGAGCTCCTACAGCTGATAAACAACTTCAGCAAAGTGGCAGGTTATAAAGTCAACTCAAGCAAATCAGTGGCCTTCCTATACTCAAAGGATAAGCAGGCTGAGAAAGAAATTAGGGAAATGACCCCCTTCACAATAGCCTCAAACAGTATAAAGTATCTTGGGGTGACTCTAACCAAACATGTGAAAGATCTGTATGACAAGAACTTCAAGACTCTGAAGAAGGAAATGGAAGAAGACCTCAAAAAATGGGAAAACCTCCCATGCTCATGGATCGGCAGAATCAATATAGTTAAAATGGCCATTTTGCCTAAAGCACTATACAGATTCAATGCAATACCCATCAAAATCCCAACTCAATTCTTCACAGAGCTAGAAAGAGCAATTATCAAATTCATCTGGAACAACAAAAAACCCAGGATAGCTAAAACTATTCTCAGCAACAAAAGGAAATCTGGGGGAATCAGTATCCCTGACCTCAAGCAATACTACAGAGCAATAGTGTTAAAAACTGCATGGTATTGGTACAGTGACAGACAGGAGGATCAATGGAACAGGATTGAAGATCCAGAAATGAACCCACACACCTATGGCCACTTGATCCTCGACAAAGAGGCTGAAAACATCCAATGGAAAAAAGATAGCCTTTTCAACAAATGGTGCTGGTTCAACTGGAGGTCAGCATGCAGAAGAATGCGAATTGATCCATCCTTGTCTCCTTGTACTAAGCTCAAATCCAAATGGATCAAGGACCTCCACATAAAGCCAGACACTCTGAAGCTAATAGAAAAAAAACTGGGGAAGACCCTTGAGGACATCGGTACAGGGAGAAAGTTTCTGAACAGAACACCAATAGCGTATGCTCTAAGAGCAAGAATTGACAAATGGGACCTCATAAAATTACAAAGTTTCTGTAAGGCAAAGGACACCATCAAGAGGACAAATCGGCAACCAACAAATTGGGAAAAGATCTTCACCAATCCTACATCAGATAGAGGGCTAATATCCAATATATATAAAGAACTCAAGAAGTTAGACTCCAGAAAACCAAACAACCCTATTAAAAAATGGGGTACAGAGTTAAACAAAGAATTCTCACCTGAAGAACTTCGGATGGCAGAGAAGCATCTTAAAAAATGCTCAACTTCATTAGTCATTAGGGAAATGCAAATCAAAACAACCCTAAGATTTCATCTTACACCAGTCAGAATGGCTAAGATTAAAAATTCAGGAGACAGCAGGTGTTGGAGAGGGTGTGGAGAAAGAGGAACACTCCTCCACTGCTGGTGGGGTTGCAAATTGGTACAACCACTCTGGAAATCAGTCTGGCGGTTCCTCCGAAAACTGGGCACCTTACTTCCAGAAGATCCTGCTATACCACTCCTGGGCATATACCCAGAAGACTCCCCACCATGTAATAAGGATACATGTTCTACTATGTTCATAGCAGCCCTATTTGTAATTGCCAGATGCTGGAAAGAACCCAGGTATCCCTCAACAGAAGAGTGGATGCAAAAAATGTGGTATATCTACACAATGGAGTACTATTCAGCCATTAGAAACAATGAATTCATGAAATTCTTAGGCAAATGGATGGAGCTAGAGAATATCATACTAAGTGAGGTAACCCAGACTCAAAAGGTGAATCATGGTATGCACTCACTAATAAGTGGATATTAACCTAGAAAACTGGAATACCCAAAACATAATCCACACATCAAATGAGGTACAAGAAGAAAGGAGGAGTGGCCCCTGGTTCTGGAAAGACTCAGTGAAACAGTATTCAGCAAAACCAGAACGGGGAAGTGGGAAGGGGTGGGTGGGAGGACAGGGGAAGAGAAGGGGGCTTGCGGGACTTTCGGGGAGTGGGGGGGCTAGAAAAGGGGAAATCATTTGAAATGTAAATAAATTATATCGAATAATAAAAAATAAATAAATAAATAAATAATAATAAAAAAAAAACACACAGCAGGTGTGTGGTGGCCTTTAAAAAAATGAAAAGTAAGAAGCTGTTTTGCCAACGCATATGCTAACCCACTACCACCAGCATGGGCGTTCGCTTCTGCCATGGTTTTGCCAGCCACCACTGGGTCTGTATCTCTTTTTAGCACTTTTTAGAGGTGTACAGTGATGCTACTCCTCAGGGTCAAACTCCTGAGGGTGATGGGTGTCTTTTCATTTGCTCACCATCATCAGCCTGTTCTCATTTTAAACGTGTAGAATGGTTTAATTTTTATTATTCATGTGTGTCTGTTCATGTGAGTGTATGTGCACACGTGTGTGTGCAGCTGAGCATGGGTGCTGGAGGAAGAGGACATTGGCTCCCTCGGGGTTTACAGGTGCTTGAGGTGCCTGGTGTGGGTGCTGGGATCTGAACTCTGGTCCTCATGATAAAGCAGCAAGTGTTCTTACCTGCTGAGCCATTTCTCCAGACTTGCATAGCCCTGTGAACTGTCTGTTCGAATCCTTTGTCCACTTTGTCCAACTGCGTTGTTCTCTGAAGCCTTCCTCTAGTCTGTATATTTATTAGGTAGTCTACTTAGATATATTCAGTCCCAGCCTGCGGCTTGTCACACCATTTTCTTACCTGTATCTTTTTGAGAATAGAAGGTTTTTTTTTCTCTCATGGAATCTGATTTACAAACTTGTTCTTCTTCTTCTGATGCTTTTTCTATCTTAGAGATATTTGTCCCCAACTGCAGATCTCCAAGATTACTTTCTGTCTCCTTTGGAATGTATTTCTATGCCAGCTTTACAGCTAGGTCTATGATGAATTCTGAGTTATTTTAGTGTATTTCAAATAAGTAAAATTTTGCTTATTGTCTGAACAGCAAGAATTGCTCGCTATTACCAGGAGCTAGAACTGAGGCACCAGACTGAGTTCTGTATTCTGTCAGGACGAGCCTGTCCCTCTCTGAACTTGACTTTTACAAGCCACCCCTGTGAGAGAATAAGCATCTTTTCTGAGTTAGAAGTATATTTATTCATTTTTCGAATGTGTATGTGGATATGCATGCATGTGTGCCTTGGTATGGCTGCAGACATTTCTGGAGTCTGTTCTCTCCTTCACTGTGTACATACTGTAGATTAAACTCAGGTTGTCGGTCCTGGCGGCAAGTGTCTTTAGCTGCTGAGCCATCTTGTTGGTCCTAAGCGTGTTTTAAACATCAGTGGCAGCAGCAGTAGCAAAGTTGTTCAGTATAAATTCTCTTCTTGTTACCTTGGTGAAGTGATTGGCAGTATTTGACTTATGATATTCTTTAGGTTTTTTTTTTTAAATCTTGTGTGTGTGTGTGGGTATTTTGCCTGTATATATTCTGTGTACCAAGTGCATACCTGGTGCCCAAAGATGCTAGGAGATGTCATAGCATCCCCTTGAACTGGAATTATAGATAGTTGAGAGACATTGTGTGAATGCTGGGACTTGAACCTACGTCCTCTGGACAACCAATGAGTACTCACAATCACTGTACAGTCTCTCCAGCCCCTAGACCTACCACAAAATGAACAAAAGTACTCTAAGAAGGCACACACATTCCCACATTAAATGGTCTGAATAGATGGATTAAAGAATGCATTACTGATTTTCTGATAAGAGTATTTTAATATCTCTTTAATATCTGTGACAAGGAGAATGTCAGTCTGGAAGCTGCTTTCTCTTCCATACTTCGGAATAACTAGGCTGTGGAGAGATGACCCTGAGAAACTGCTCACTCTTTTGGGTGCAGTTTCTACCATGGAGCAAATCACAGCAGTTATGAGTGGGTAGATTTACTACTGGAGCACTGGGGAATGTCTGTGTAAAGATCCACATGGCTGTGTTAGCATGAATCACTGTCTAGATTGAATTAAATGGCTCTTATCTGTATAATACAATTTTCAATCACCTATTAATGGCATTTTGATGGAAAAAATATTAAATGACTTAACAAGAACTTTTGACTTCCTATTGATGCTGTGGCCATTTATACCTGGTCATGTGACAACATGGCTGTGTCTGATTGGTGCTTTCCTGTGGATTGTACTCTTACTACTCAAATGTAATGCTCCTTTGAGCAGAAAAATGCTGGCAAAATGGTCTTCTGTTAGATTTTTAATTGTTGAAGGTCAGTGGGGCCGTGGTGGAACTCTCTGCAGCCAGCAATGGTATTGGTTAGAGAAACCAGTTGAGTCTAACGGTTCTACCACAAATAATTAAATGGACTGATATTTTTCCCAGGTCACTGACCACAAACCTTATTCTGTGTGGTCAGATTGCTAAGGGTTCGTAAAATGACTTGGATAGAGTATTGAATGTTAGAAATATATTTGTAGCTCAGGTTACTCTGGAATGATCAAGCTTGACTCTTTCTCTAGGATGTTCTATATTATCTAGCATCCCAGACCCCCCAGAAGCATGCAAATAAGCTGGTGAATTAGCATAAAAACAAATATCCCAGAGCCTATCCTGTGGCCCTTGTGTTGTAAAAAGTGTTTTGGGCCAGCAGCAACATGTGTTAATGTCTTTTATCGACTATCTGGTTCCTCAGACTATCTTAGGAATTATCTAAAAATTTTGTTTTGTGCACCTATAGGGCATGTCCTGAGAATGTTGTAGGCTTTAAAATAGGTAGAGAATTAGTTTCCAGATAAGTGCTTGGTCCCTGCCCTTAGCAAGTCCCCTGATGGGGTAGGTAATGATGGTGTTCCTGGCAGGCAGGGGCGTCTCTGCAACAAGTTCATTACAGGGAAGCAGTGATCACTGAAGACTGCTCTGTCCTGACCTCAAGTGTTAGCCTTATTGAACCTACCCCATGACAGCTGCCCAAAGGAAGAAGAACAGTCAAGCATTCACAGGCACACGGGGAACCAGGCATCCAGCTTTGCAGTGATGGGACTTGGTGCTTGCACACGAGCAATTTGGGCAATTTAATGAAACTCTAGGGGAGGAAGCCTCTTCTTGCTTGGACTGCTAGGACTCAGTTCCATCTCAGCCTGCATTTTCAACAAGGCTTCCAACCCAAGTCACAGGTGGCTTGGCTTCACTCCCCACACTCTTTCTTCTGCATACTTGGAGAGGGGAGGAAGTGAGAATCTGCGAGCTTCCACGGCTGTGGTGCTTTCTCTGACCCCTTCGTCTGGGGGACTGTCTGCTCTTCCCCTGAAGAGTGCCCACCCAGAATGTCTTTCTTCCCCTGGATCCATTTGCAGAGCCTTGGGTATCCTTACTGGCAGGCCATGTGCATCTTCAGTAGCCTGTATCATTGTGTGTGAGTTGTTCTCCCAGGGCAGGGATAGGAGGAACTTATGTTTTGGTTTCAGTAGCCTGGCAGCCAAAGAGATGGGCACAGACATTTCTCCTCAGAACATCTCTTTTTGACAGATGGGAGTATATGCCCTTAATTACAGCACTGGGAGGGTGGGGCAGAGGCAGGGAGGTCTTTGTGAGTTCAAGTCCAGCCTGGCTTACATAGCAAATTCCAGACCAGCAAGGACTACACAACAAGACTTGTCTAAAAAACAAAGTCTTGGAAACTAACAGAACAAACAATGAGTAAGCAGAATATTTTCTTCCTGGAGTGGCCTTTTCTATGGTCTATCATCTCAGCTGCTCAACGTACAAGTGGGAATTCCTGCTCAAAGTAGGTCTTGGAAGTGAGTGGCCCAGTAAGACCTTAGTTGGTTTAGAATGTTCTTAGTCAACATTCTACCTGTATGACTTCTTTATTCCCTTTATAATGGAGACTTGGTTGGCCTCAACTCCTCCTTCTCTCTGAAACCAACATCCACCCAAATGACAGTGGCCTCCATGACTGTCCATGTGTAGGTCTCTCTATGGACATGTCCAGGAATTCCTCTGGGAAGTTACAGATGGGAAAGGATGTTGAGTACTAGGTAGGGTACCTTATTTAATGTTACAAAATACCAACAACGTATGATTGACCACAGTGCCACTGTGCTTTAGTGTCTACAGCAGTGGCTCTCAACCTTCCGAATGCTGCAAGCTTTAATACAGGTTCTCATGTGGTGGCAACCCCAACTCTAACATTTCATTGCTACTTCTTAACTGTAAATTTGCTACTGGTATGAACTGTAATATAAGTATCAGATATGCAGGATATCTGATAGGAGACCCCCTCCCCCCAAAGGGGTTGAGACCTGCAGGATGAGGAATGCTGGACTAGAGTCACTGTGTGGGATTTATCATTTGGAAGAAAGGACATACGACACACATGTTTTTGAAAATAATTCCTGGCTTTCACTTAGTATTAGGGTCACAGTGCAATGGGCCTCATATGTAATTAGCATGCCAATGTAGAGTTCTTGGAGATGGACAAACCACATTGACTTTCACTCTTTCAGAAAGTTTCTTACTGTCATGGGATGCAGGTATCTTACATATGTTTCAAGCAACAAGTTTTAGGTTTGTAATGTTTTCCTAGAAATACTGATGTCAGGCACTGAAAGTGGATTTTTTTTATATGTGTGTATATTTGTGGGTGAATGTTAATGTGGACAGGTATACATGCATATGCACCTGTATGTACACACAGAGGGAAGCATGAAGATAACCTTGATTGGTGTTCACCTTGTTCATTGAGTTGGGTTATTTCATGACCTGGCACTCACCAAATAGGCTGGCCTGGCTGCCCACTGAACCCAAGAGGTTTGCCTGTCTCCACTGCTGCACCACTGGGATTATAATAAAGCACCCACAGGTCTGTTTTTTCAAATGGGTTTTAGGGGATCAGATTCAGGCCCCAGTGCTTGCCGTGCACACATTCTATGGACTGAGTTATCTCCCCAGCTATTTGCTACTTGCAGTTCAAATATTAGCCTCTGTCATTAGGAGCATTTAACGTGCCCACACTGGGCAGTTCCACTAGACTTGTTCTATGGGCCACAGTCTCGGGCCATCACCACTGCAGCAATGTGATTCCCTCCCAAGGTTGACGTGTGGTTGGTAACTTCTCAGCCTAAATTATTTTCATTATTTCCCGAGTCTCAGTCCATTAACCAACGTGGTCAAAAGGCCAGGAAGAGAAATGGCATTCTGGAAATAGTATTAGCATTTTACGGTGAATGCTAACTATTGTACATTTACGGCCGATTAAGCTTTGCTCTCTCTGTTTTATTACGGATTATGACAGGGATTTCAAGACTGAGTTCTGTTAAATAATAAATAGAACCAGCAAGGTCATTTTCTACCTGACCAAAGAGATGCTTCACAGTCACAGGCATGGATTCAGGAGTAGTTTAAGTGTCTCTGGGGAATGGGAATGGGGCTGGAGTTAACGTTTCTACAGGTGCTTAGGACATTTGCAGTGAGATATGATATTACTGTTTATTCCAGGGTTGCATTTCCTCCCCAAACTCTAAGGCATAGCTTGAAGCAAAGGTCTCAGAGTGGGTACTCATGGGTCATTTGTAACTATGTGTGAGATTTCTCAGATTTGGATTATGTTCATGGTGTGTGTGTGTGTTTGTGTGTATATGAGTGTCTCTGTGTGTCTCTATGTGCGTGTCTATCTGTGTGTTTATGCGTGTGTCTGTATGTGTCTGTGTGTGCCTATGTATACCTGCCTGTGTGATTGTGTATATGTATCTCTGTGTGTATATCTGTGTGTATATGTACATATGCATGTGTTTATACATGTGTGTATGTGTATGCGTGTCTGTGTTGCACGTATATAGGTGGCAGAGGGAAAGGAAGAAGACACTGAGTACCTCTTCTGTCACTCTGTTGCTCCCTGGAGACAGAGTATCTCATTGATCCTGGAGCTAGGCTGTGGGGCAGCAAGCCCCAGAGGATTAGGTCCTCTGGTTTCTGCCTCACAGGATCCTGGCATTACAGGCTCATGTGTGCAAATGCCTGGATTCTTACATGGCTGCTAGAGATTTAAACTCACATCCTCATGCTTTGCAGCAGAGCCATCTCTTTGGTCCCCAGGATCATGATTTTTAAATAGATTTTCATTAGAGAACATTGTTTCAAATAATGGGCTTCAATGAGACATTTTTGCATGTGCATATAATATACTTTGTTCGGAGCTGGTTTTTTAAGTTGGTCGCATTGCTTGAAAAATCATAGAATTTCACATAAAAATCTAGATATGGGCTACCTCTAGGCTCTTCTGAGTCACAGCCTCTGCGGCAGTCAAATGCCGGCTCCTACCCTAGGAAGGGGCCATTTTCATTCTCTGTATCTCCATCTGGCTTGCTTCCCTTATTTCGTTGACCTCCTTGACCTAACAGTAGAGGCAACTGAGTTTGAAAGCTTTGACTGAAGGTAAAAATAACTAGAAGATTTTGTTCTGAGTTTCAGGTATCTTTAGTACTTTCTATCAAGGATAGTTACAGTTCCGGGCTCCTGGATCAAGCTTAGGATTCAAGTGCTGGCTCTGCCTGGGTTGGTTGCATGATTATGGATGTTCTGAACAAATGGTTCCCAATACTGGTGCTTCCTTGGCTTGTTTGCTGCGGAGATTCCATTGTCATGTGAATGGCTCATATCTGCCCAGCACTGGCACACATGAACACACACTGCTCCGAGTAGATGACAAGCCTTGTCTTAGATCACAAATGAAGTTTCATTGTTTGAAAACAAAACTTCTGCTGGTAAATGTTATAGTCAGTTGGTTTTGAACGACAACAGGATTTAGTGTCATCTAGGAGATATGCTATAGTGGTTTATATATGCTTGACTCTGGGAGTGCCACTATTAGGTGTGGCCCTGTTGGAGTAGGTGTGGCCATGTTGGAGTAGGTGTGGCCTTTTTGGACTAGGTGTGTCACTGTGGGTATGAGCTTTAAGACCCTCTTCCTAGCTGCCTGGAAGCCAGTATTCTGTTAGCAGCCTTCAGATGAAGATGCAGAACTCTCAACTCCTACACCAGGCTTGCCTGGATGCTGCCATCCTCCTTTTGCCTTGATGATAATGGTCTGAACCTCTGAACCTGTAAGCTGGCCCCAATTAAATGTTGTCCTTATAAGAGTTGCCTTGGTCATAGTGTCTGTTCACAGCAGTAAAACTCTAAGACACACACCTTTTGTTTTGAGGTTGTTTCCAGAGAGCTTTAGTTGAGGGGAGAAGACCCATCTTGAATGTGGGCAGGGCTACTCCATGAGTTAGAATTGGAGAAGTAATAAAGTACAAAACAAAGCAACAATAACAGCAGCAGCAGCAGCAGCAGCAACAACAACAGCAACAACAACAAAACTATAGAGGAAGAAGACAGCTGAGGACCAGCTGCTTCCTGACTGTGGATACCATATAACAGCTACGTCTTGTCTGTGCCACCATGAAGGACTGTGGTCCCATAAGCCCTTCCTTAATCTGCTTTTGTCAGACACATTGTTACAGAAATTGAAAAATCAAGAAGCAGAGAAAATAAGAAGGGTGCTTTCTCTTTTATTCCCCATCAGCCGAGAAAGGCAAGGAGTAACATCTTTGTCTCACAGAGGCAGACAATAAGATTGCTCATGTATTGGCTTGACAGTGTGATTAGTCATTATTTTAGCATTAATAGTAACAAAAGGAAAAATGTGAAAACCAATAGACACTGTCCTGCCTTGATACCTTTCAAAACAGGGAGACAGAGTGCACAGAAAGTGTGCCAAGTGCTTCCCCTGAAATACTCTGTTCACATAAGCACCCCTCTTATCTTTAATATGAAACAAATCATTTAGAGTGAAGATTCCTTTCTTTGACAGACTGTGGGAAATGGACTTCCACTCACTGGGGACGGTGGCTTATTGGAGGTGCTGTTTGGTATTTCATGAGCAAATGGAGAATCAAGAATCAGATGGAAATGAATGGGTGATGGGATGCGATGGAGACAAATTGGTCTGTAGTCATTGCGTCCCTCCTTAACTAGAATCAGAGCTTAATGTGTTGTACCTCTCTAGCTAAGAAGACCCTCCCCACCCTTTCTTTTCCTCTTTTAAAGGACATTACCTTGAGGAGCTCTTCAGTGACACAGAACAGTATTTCAGAGGGCTCTGCATTCCTGGAGCGTGCCTGCGGTGAACTCTAACATTACCTAGGAAGCAGGGCGTGCTTTCCACAGTGCATCTTTGGTTAACATACAGTTCTGTGATGATAAGCCATCAGAACAGGCTTGTTGTTTTTGGAGCCATTTTTAATTCCAGTGATTTGAAATGATTTTGATGGCAATTAAGAGCATTATGAGAATGACTCAAGGTTGCCAGCCATGGCTCCTCATTAGCTGACATCTAACCTCATTTCCTGCTTCTCTTTCCAAATTAACTTTCCATCTTAGTGAACGGGCATTGTTTTTCCATGTCTGCAAAGCTCCCTGTGTGCTTATTGGGCCCAGTGAATCCATCCGTGGTAGAAGAGAGTGTGGTCCTCTGGACCTGTAATGCTGTTTGATCTTAGTGCCGCCCAGATAGCTCTGCATCTTCCCTTATGCCCATGTGCATCAACTCCCACAGACTGGCCAAGATCTCTGGATGCTGCTAAGGAGGAGAATCAGATTGTCATGCTGTGAACACATGATGAAGACTGTGATGCTCAGGAAAATTAAGTCTAATTCAAGAAGTCTAATTCAGGAAACCATGATGATGTGTGTAATATCTTGAATACTATGACAGGCATGGAGGGGGGGGGGCTCCACTTTCCATGTGGCATCATTGACTCCCTGTCTAATCCTGAAGGACTGTTGTTACCTTATGTTTGTCCTGAGGTCCAGAAACCTGATTCTGTGTTGCAATCATGGATGCACAGCTAGCATGCCCCAGCATGTCCCAGAGCCAGCAGCTTCCTCCCAGAGCTCACTGACTTCTGTTCTGTGCACGATGATGCTGCACCAGCAATGAGCTTCTTTCTGTGTCGCTTCCCTTCTACATTTTCCCCAAGTATGAGTAAGAAATAATTATTGCTCTTGCTTGGTCCATAGATTGTGGAAGTTATGATTCAGGTCTAGTAGCCTTCGGTGTAATGAATTGTGCCAGCAGTGGACGTGGCACCTACAAAACATGTTTTCCTGTTGAGCGTATCTTCCCTCAGCACCACTGTTTGGAGATTCATTTAACGACTGCTTCTCATGCAGTCTAAAGAAGTCATGAGGTCTGTTATCCGAGGATCCTGCCTAATGGGATAAAAATGTAACCCGAGAGTGTAGTTCAAATATAGGCCAAGAGAAATTCCTGGGAGACACATGGATTCTGTTTCTTAGAGGGAAGAGCTAGATAAAGTACATCTGTTTAGGAAAAGTATGATTGTGAAGGCCTATCATGGTTCCTTATCTCGTTTATTTGTGTCTTGCCACCAGGTGCTTTTGCCACCAGGATAAACTGAGTGCTCTGAAACTGAGAGGCAGAACAAATCCTTCTGTCTTTAAGTTGCTTCTGAGAAGTATTTTGTCAAAGTGATAAGAAGAGTAGCTAATTCAGTGCTATGCAAGACATTGGTTCTCCTTTAGGAATGAAAACATGATGGATTATCATAAAACATTCTTAGTTAAAACATATTTCAAGGACAGATTAAAGCCAACTTAAGCCTACACTTACTTTCTCTCCAGATATCCCTACAGCATAGTCTGGTGTATTAATTAGTTAGGATTTCTTTCATTTACTCAGGATCTACTAAGTCATTTAGCCAGCATAGCCTGTTTTTCTCTTAGAACAAGAAGTTTGGAGACAAGTAATACAGACCTGGCCCAACTGTTCAAGGAGCCACATCTTGGGTTCTTTCTGCCTCTTCATCCTAGTTGAAGATCTGTACTCTACTGGTGGCAGGATGACTGCTCTGGCTCTAGATGTTGTATCTCTTCTCCAGGCTAGAAAGATAGAGGCAGGCAGAGGAGGAAAGTCCATGTTAGGTGAGTCTGGTCCTTTGTGTCAAGAAAACAAGAGTGTCATGGAAGCCCTGTTCACTAACACCAGTTAATATTCATTGGTTAAAATGGGGTCACAAAAGTCTTATTTCTGGTAGTAAGACATGTGGGGATGAGGGATGTTGAGTGGGCATTTTCCAGTGTATGGCTTTCAACTCATTGCTTCTCCATAAACTTACACGCATTTATTTGCACATAAGGAAATTGTAGTGACCTTCAATAGAAATGAAACATATTCTTGTACCAGTTACTTTTATGCCATGGAGACAACATACTTGACAAAAACAACTTGGAAAAGAAATATTTCCTTTGTATTGCTGTTTCAAAGGGGTCATGCCATGTCAGGAGGAGCACCATGGTGTTGATACTTTGTTTCCAACCCAGTTCCCCAGTAAAAGAAAGCTCAACTCCTTTTGACAGTGTCCTTTGCCTTACAGAAACTTTGTAGTTTTATGAGGTCCCATTTGTCAATTCTTGATCTTAGAGCATAAGATATTGGTGTTCTATTCAGGAACTTTCCCCCTGTGCCCATGTCCTCAAGGGTCTTCCCCAGTTTCTTTTCTATTAGTTTCCGTGTGTCAGGTTTTATGTGGAGGTCCTTGATCCATTTGGAGTTGACCTTAGTACAAGGAGATAAGAATGGATCTATTCGCATTCTTCTGCATGCTGACCTCCAATTGAACCAGCACCATTTGTTGAAAAGACTATCTTTTTTCCACTGGATGCTTTCAGCTCCTTTGTCGAAGATCAAGTGACCATAGGTGTGTGGCTTCATTTCTGGGTCTTCAATCCTATTCCATTGATCGGCTTGCCTGACATTGTACTAATACCATGCAGTTTTTATCACTATTGCTCTGTAGTAAAGTTTGAGGTCTGGGATACTGAATCCCCCTGAAGTTCTTTTACTGTTGAGAATAGTTTTAGCTATCCTAGGTTTTTTGTTATTCCAGATGAATTTGAGCATTGCTCTTTCTAGCTCTATGAAGAACTGGGTTGGGATTTTGATGGGGATTGCATTGAACTAAACAAAGATTTTTCACATGAAGAACTTCAGAGGGCTGAGAAACACCTTAAGAAATGTTCGACATCATTAATCATTAGGGAAATGCAAATCAAAACAACCCTGAGATTTCACCTCACACCAGTCAGAATGGCTAAGGTCAAAAACTCAGGAGACAGCAGGTGCTGGCAAGGATGTGGAGAAAGAAGAACACTCCTCCACTGCTGGTGGGATTGTAAGATGGTGCAACCACTTTGGAAATCAGTCTTGCGGCTCCTCAGAAAACTGGGCATGGCACTTCCGGAGGACCCTGCTATACCACTCCTGGGCATAAACCCAGAGGATTCCCCAGCATGTAATAAGGACACATGCTCCACTATGTTCATAGCAGCCCTATTTGTAGTAGCCAGAAGCTGGAAACAACCCAGGTGTCCCTCAACAGAGGAATGGATGCAAAAAAATGTGGTGTATTTACACAATGGAGTACTATTTAGCCATTAGAAACAATGAATTCATGAAATTCGTAGACAAATGGATGGAGCTGGAGAACATCATACTAAGTGAGGTAACCCAGTCTCAAAAGATCAGTCATGGTATGCACTCACTGATAAGTGGATAATAACCTAGAAATTTGGAATACCCAAGAAATAATCCACATATTAAGTGATGTCCAAAAAGAACAGAGGAGTGGCCCCTGGTTCTAGAAAGACTCAATGCAACAGTATAGGGGAATACCAGAACAGGGAAGTGGGAAGGAGTTGATAGAGGAACAGGGGGAGGGAAGAGGGCTTATGGGACTTGCGGGGAGTGGGAACCCAGAAAATGGGAAATCATTTGAAATGTAAATAAAGAATACATCAAATAAACAAAAACAAAAACAAACAAAAAAACAAACAAACAAAAAAAGAAAGCTCAACTCAATCAGTTAAGAAAGGAAGCTAAAAGCCTAGATTGGGCGACCTCCCACTACACTACTCTATTCCATCTATGTTATCCAATATAACTTGCACTTTCTCCAGGCCATGAGCTTCTCTCCCTCAGATGCCTCTCTGTTCCTCCCTGGTAGCTCCTTCCCACCTCTGCTTATTCCTGTCGCTCCTCCCCTTGACTCTCAGCTCCTCTCACTTCCTCCTGCCCAATCATTGGCTCAAGCCTTTATTTGAAAAATTAAGGTGGGGAGAAGGTTTACAAGGCAACTCCTCATCTGCAGCCCCTCTGAGGAGTGGAATTAGCATCAAAATACAAGCCCAGGGCTATCTACAACACCGTGGTGACAAGAGTGTGTGGCAGAGGCCTGGGGGACAAGAAGAAGGGAGAAGGAGTGTAGGAAGGGATGAGGCAAGACTCACTTCTATGGCATGTAGAAGGGGGCTTTCTTCCACCAGGCTCTAGCTTCTACCCTGTCCTATCTCTTAACGATGTCTTCATATTATGAATCCATTAATCTATTCATTAGTTCAGAGACCTTGGGAGCTTGTTGACCCTGGAGTCACCTCACAGACACACTGAGATACATCATTTCCTCATCTCCTGGACTGTTCTCAATTCAATCATACCTGACACTATCGACCATCAGAACTCGAGACATTGGTTGGCAGTTTATTTCTTTCCATCAGTTTGACTTGGTAATTCTTTTTCCTGTCAGTTATATGTTTGTTAATTTACTCTGTTCAGTTCCTGTCTGTTTCCCTAGAGCTCACGAGTACTGCAACATTAAACCTTCTTTTCTTGGTACATTAGGCATTTAGGTTATATATTTTCACTCTGACATCGGATATTTCAATGTACACAATTGTAATGCTTATGTAATGATGTGCAAAGTTGGTTTTTTTTTTTTAACATAGGGCATGTTCTATGTGAGCAATTGCTGGTGTTTCATTGGGGAAACCCATTTTTTTCCCTCCTAGTATCTCTGGAGCATTAAATAAGATGTCATGTTACTGTTATAACACCAAAACTTTGCTGATTTTGACTGTTTTGCATTGAAATCAGCCCATGTTATAGCATTGCTTTTGTTACTAATGCAGAGGATGCAGGCGGTAGTTGAATCCCTTGGTGTGGCTGCCTTTGGGCATTGTGGTGACTTAGTCCTGCTGTGACATGGCTCCTCTGCTTGACTCTCACCCAGTCTTTTGTTATTTATCACTGTTAGTGTTCTGACTGCTAAACACTCTGCTATCCCCTGCAATGATTTTAATTGTACTGTCCTGCTATTAGAACTATATCTTCAGTAAGAGTGAGCTGCTGTGCATCTAGACAGCTACAAGGGACATGCGGAGCTTTTGTGTTGGGAAGCCATGATTCAACCTTGGTGCACTCAGTGGGGCAAGTTTTGCTCCTTTTTCCAAGACTGTATTCCAGAAACTACAGGTTGTTGGAAATGGAGTTTGGTAAAGATGGACTCATTGGTCAACTTCCTTTGAGAATTAGAAAAAGGAACAAGCAAACTCCTAGCATTCAAACAAAAGCAGAGGTTATGCTAGACAATACATGTTGACTGTTTGAGGGGAGGGAGACTTGAGAACCTGACGTCATTCATCTAGCTGGTTAGCTTTTGGGAGGTGTTTGTTCCTCATCCCATGTATACCACATATGATTCTAACAGTCCCCAAACCCAGCACCTGCCCACAGAGGGGTGAAGAAAGCTCACAAGAGCAAGTAGCAAGCCATCATCACTTGATACCTATAAACATGCCCTTCCATATAGTGTCTTCTCAGTGTCATGGGGCTCCCTGCTTACCTCCTTCTGGTGGCTTCCCAATGGTCTGTGTATTAAAATTACTAGTCATTGCCAGGACTCCATAGCCTTATCCCACCAGATCCATGGCCTCATCTCTTGCCATATTTCTTTCTCCCTATGTTGGTTACAATGTCATTCTTGCTGTTCCTCAAGGAATGGTCCCACCACTGTTTTGTGGTCTCCTCTGTCTGAGACACTCTTTCTTTGTGGCACCCTCCCATTTCATGGGAGGCTGCTTCAACGCTCCTTTTCCAAGCACCATTTTCCACTACATACATCTCTCTATATATACTGCTTTGTCATTCTTACTTGCGTTCAAGATTATCCAGCTTTTTGGTTATATTTTTATACTGCTTATTGTTTCGCATGGAGAGTTCTCATAGTTACAGGCCCTGAATGATAATGATGTCTAGTGCACAGCACATATCAAGAGAATATTTATTAAGGCAGTGAATGGGTTCTACATATGAGATAGGTATGGGGGTCTATTTGTTTTTTATTACTAGGCAGGACTTTGATGTCCAATAATAATGACAGGTGCCTCATATCAATTGCTACATTACACTCTGAGCCTTGTTTCAAGTGCATTGCCAGCATTAATTCATTATTTAAGGTGCCTTTGAGGTATAGGTCCTGTTATTTTCCCGTACGTTCAGAGGCTAGGGAATGGAGAGTATTGGGCAGCTAGGTCAATGATGAGTAGGTAGAACCTAGAGGAGTCAGAGTGTCTCAGCCTTGAACAGTCGTCTATGTTCTTAGCTATTGTATCTGCTTCCCTTTTCCTCCAGTTGGGCATTGAGTAAATACTGTCCTAATGAAATGAATAATTCATAAAAGGCTACAGAGTTGGTCTGAGGAGATTCTCAGTTTGCTATGTGCTTGCTATATAAGCATGCATATAAGCATGAAGACCCACATAACACCCATCCAACTACCCACCCAATCACCCACCCAAACAAGCAATGAGAGAAAAGTAGGTTAGGATAAGTACATCTCTAATGCCAAGTAAAGAGGAGTCATGGGGCTGGCTGGCTGGCCAGCTGGTCTAGCAGAATAAGTAAGCCACTTATTTGTCTCAAAAACTAGTATGAATAGATCAGGGACTATGCCTGGTACTGATCTCTGGGTTCCATAAACTTGGATACCTGTAAACACAAACCTGTACACACATGTCTGTGCTGGGAACAATAGTAAGAGAATGGAGGAACATAATGAGAGGTACTCATTGTGTTACATAAATTAAAAGCAGAATAGGAATTTTCAGTCTGAGCCAACTCAGGGATAGAGGGGCTGGGTCCCCCCATCCCCCTCAGTCTCATTTCAAAGGAGATATGGAATTAACCAGTCTTGGAACAGTTCCTTCCAGTAGGCAAGGAAGAGGGAGAAGTGGGGCAGCCTGTGGATTGAACAGAGACTGATAAGACACGTGTATCAAACACGTCTTTAAACAGGCTGGAACATGAGGGAGGAGCAACACCATAGCTGTACTTTTGTGTAGTCAAAACATTAGAGGCTCATGCCTCTCCAGGTTAATGCTTGGAAATTTATTTTTAGGAGGGTAGCAGAGTGGAGTTTTTTTTTTTTCTTTCCTTTTGCTTAATTCTGTAGTAGATAATAATAATAATTAAAGCTAATAGAGATGAAAACATTGTGACACTCCAGCTTCATCTCTATTTGACATTGTAAATTAGAGTATTACTCACTTGGAAATTGTGTCGCCTCATATATTATTACCATGTTCTCGCAAAGGGCTCACGTGAATCACAATTGGACCTTTGTGTTTCCCTTGAAGAACCCCTGGTTTTCCTGAGAAGGGAGCAGAGTTTATTAAGGAGGAATTACTTCAGAATACTACTGGGAAGCAAGCTGGCATTTTAGATCCAAGAGGCTTAGCTAGGCTAATCTTGAATATGAGATGAAGTTCAGTGTTTTTGGTTTTTTCTTTCATTCTCTTTTTCTTTTCAGTGCTCACAGGAACTGAAGGTTTCACTATTGGTGGTTTGTTTACTCTTGTGTGTGTGTGTGTGTGTGTGTGTGTGATCACAGGACAGCCTTGGGGGCCAATCTTTAGCAGTTGTTCACTGCCCCAGGGGCTCTCATGGCTTGGTACTCACTGATTAGGTTACACTGGCTGGCATAGAGTCTCAGGAACTACCTGTCATCTCTGCCTCCCCAGTGCTGGGATTATGAATGGATACTACCATACCTGGCTTGTTTCTATAATTTCTGGGATTGAATTCAACTTCTCATCCATGGAAGGCAAGTACTTCACTGCCTGATGTGTTCCTTTGCTTTGTTTCCATTTTAATAGATAGTGATGCAAATCTCAGAATGTTCATAAACTACATCAATGAATTTAGATGACTAAGGAATCAATCATGTCTACTAAACCTGAAAACACGATCATGAGTGTATACTGATTTTAATGCCAATCCGAAGATACCAATTCTAAACCTTAACCTGGGTTCCTGGTAGCTTGGTGAGTTACACTTCTTATCCCAGCTCTGAGGGGATCAGCCACTGGAACCCTTGAGAGGAAAGATGCAGTTTGCCTTGGGAGCCTAGAAAAGGGCCCTAGGACTCTGCAGTTATAAAGGTTCACTTCTGTTTTTCCCTGAATTAATTACTTAATAAAAAGTTCAGTTTCAATAAGAAAGAAATGGAGAAGTGGCCTAAGAATCAAAGGTTTGAGAGCCATCAGACCCAGGCCTGGGTACCAGCACAGTGTCATAGTGCCATATTAAATTATTTAAAGCTGTCACAGAGTCAGTTCATCTCCAAAGCGAGGGGACATTAGACCTCCTGTGCCACAAGAGAATTGTCAAAACTTGTGTGACTGTCTGTCTTTAGTCTGCCACAGGGAGTTAACATCCTTCAGATCAATATATGGATCAAAAGGAATTTAAGAGATCTGAGAAGGAAATATGGGCTTTAAGCAAAAACTTCCTTCCTGTAACAACCGAAGAAAGACATGCAATAGAAACTATACATTCCATGTGCACTCTTTGGTTGATGGTTTTGTCCCTGGGAGCTCTGGGAGTACTGGGTGACTCATGTTGTTCGTTACCCATGGCTCTAGACACATAGGCAACAGAGGACAGTCTTGTTAGACACCAAAGGGAGTAGAGGCCCTTGGTCCTGGAAAGACTTGATGCCATAGTGTAGAGGAATACCAGGACAGGGAAGTGGGGTGGGCTGATTGGGGAAGGGGAGATGGCCTACGGCATTTTTGGGGGAGGGTGGAACCAAGAAAGGGGACAACATTTGAAATGTAAATAAAGAATATATCTAATTAAAGAAAGAAACTATATATTCATTGTATTTATCAGCAGGACTATCCACTATTGGATTTCCATGGAAGGAGAGCTTAGGTTATGGCTAGGAAGTCTGTTTATTTAAGGGAGAAATTTTGTTTTTATCTTCTTCCTAGGTATTTCTTTTAAAATTGATTTTCTCCTTGGTAAACCTTTCCAATGAATCATGTTGATTTTTGTTGGGTGAGTTAATGAGGTGGAAATGGGGCAGTCTGCCTCCCTCCATGATTCATGAGGGATGAAGGTTTCTACCCCAAATCTGTCATGCCTCAGGACAAGGCAGAGGGGCTGGGGTCCTGCTCTATGGCCAGGGTGTAACAAAGCATGGCCTTCACTTTCTTTGGGGATGGCAGCACAGGTTACTGTCTCAGTCACTAATGTTAGATGTAGAAAATATTAAAGGGCACTGGGGAATGTAGCCTGGTGTGTGTATGTGTGTGTGTGTGTGTGTGTAGAGGAGGAGGAGGAGAAGGAAGGAGATTAAATACACATGTCTGTTTTTACTTCTAATCTATGTGCAGTATCATAGGAAAGTGAGTTGACCTGCCAAGGTCCATAGTGAAAAAACCTCTGCATGTGTCTATGTTGCTGATTCAAGATATCTGCTTCCTGCTGAGACAGCCATGTAGGTCACAGAGAACTCCAGCAGCTTGTTTCTAAAGGTCTAAAAAAAGGCAGGAGTGAGACCATTGTTTTGTAATGGCTGATACTTCGTTGTCTGGAAGCAGAGAGAAGGCACTGTTTGGTGTTTCTTCATATCTCATTTGTGCCTAGCATTAGAGCAGCATGTGGATCAGGACCTCAAAACAATCAGGAAAGGTTAATTCTGTACATGTTCCACTTAACTTTGGAGAAGATGGATCCTGACAGATGCAGCCTGCAGAGGTGGGGCAGCTAATGGCAATGAAGCCAGACTTGATATGTGGGAATCTTGGCTCTCTTGCTTGATAGCTGTGGAGACATCTCAACTGTGCAACAGAGGTAATAAGAGTTAGTGTTATGAGCAGGAAGTGCATAGTGTGGGTACAGAGAGCTAGCAAGCGCTACAGTGTGACAGCGGTTAACAGCATCCCAGTTTACATTCTTCAGGGCTGTTCCTAGTGAGCTCTTCACAAAACCATGGGAAGAAATGCCGATGAATGCTTTCTGCATGGATTTCATTTAGTCTTTGGAGGACAAACTGAAAGTAGGTACTGCTCACATGGTGGGTGAGTGTTTCCAAAACATGCAGCACACAAGGGGGATTAACCAGGCTTTGATGAATGGGTAACTTCTCTCTGTAGTATGCTCAGAGCTCCCAGTTTGGAGCTGGTGGCATTGGAGATGCCCGGTTATTCTCAAAGTTCTCTAGTAAATCAATTGGAGGTGACATGGCATGCATTGTGTAGGGTGATAAGCAGATGTTTGTGATTTAGCTCTGGGCCAGGTGGCCTTGTGCTGTCAGAGAAGAAGAAGGTAAGGACAATGACAGAGGATGGCAAAGTTGCAGAGTGCTCATGCACATTCAAAGTTGTGGGCCAGTGAGGATGTAGTTCAGTTGATAGAGGGCTTCTCTAGTTTGTATCAGGCCATGGGTTTGATTCTCACCAATACACACACACACACACACACACACACACACACACACACACACACACACATACCACATGAGAGAGAGGCAGAGAAAGAGACAGAGAGACAGAGAGAAAGGGAGATAGGAACAGAGGGGGGGGGGAAAGGGAGAGGGAGAACTGCAAATATGGAGTGTGTGAGGCACAGCAAATTATAGGTTGCAGAAGTTGAGGCAACAGGCCCAGTGTGGAATGTGACAGGCCTAGTGACTCCCAAGAGCAAATCACAAAGGTTCCTCATTGGCTATTAAATGGGCACATCCCCTGGGGTAGACGAACTTTGCTACCTGCTGTAACTCTTCTACAGGAATAGTCCATAGGACTTTGATTTTCCCCTTTCTGTCTCCACATCACATATGTATGTCATCTATGTCTAGATATTGATGTATACAATGGGGAAAATCTAAATATTTTGTAAGGGCACATATGTAGTATACATTTTAGATTAACTAATGATTTAGACTTGTAAATATGCATGCTAAACCCAGTGAGTGTCAAGCCCTTACTAGGCGGTTGGGGAATTCTCACCCATCCAGCATACTAGTACAGGAAGCAGTGTCCTTCTCCTCCTCAGGGTTACTGTCATCTTTCTCTGTGTGTAGGTCAGAGGCCAACCTCAGTTGCCATCCAGTTTTTAAAGTGTGAGGGTCTCTTATTGGCCCCCCACTTTGGCAAGTGGTCTAGGCTAATTTGTTAGCCCAGTATAGATCTGCCTGTCTCTGCCTTCCATCTCAACATAGTTCTGATTACAAGCATGTGTCATAATGCTTGACCTTTTAAATGAGCTTTTGGGGTCAAACTCAGGTTTTCATGCTTTTGAAGCAAGGACATTACCAACTCAGCCTTAGGAGGGCCCTTCTTTCCCACCAGATGGAGACATCTTTTCTTGAGACTCTTGGCTAGAGGGAACAAAGCTATGTCTTAAGTGAAAGAAGTGTGGCTTATAATAGACTCTCTAAAAGCCATAGGAGCTTTAGAAGAAATGTCTCAGGTAACTCTGCTTTCTTTCTTCAGCTTTCCACTTATAGAACAAATCTCTCTGTGGCTGTGCTGCACCTCCATGATGGCTCTCACAAGGGTCCCTGAGCCCAGTGTCTTGTGTCTACTGTAGCCAATGGTCTGCCTGACCTTTGGAACTTCTTTCTGCCTCACATAGTCTCTCTCTTGAGATTTCCCCTTTTGATGCTTTCCCCAAAGACGCTGAACCTCCTTTACAACAGACATCTGTAGTGAGGATCAGGTGTATTTCAAAGCCAACTGAGCTACAGAATAGATGGAGGTGGGAACGCAGAGCTACTGGTTCATAGAGTGATGGCTCATACAAGAGGCAAGGGAACTCTTCTCCATAGGAAAAGGTTGCCAGCCTACTTGGGTGTTAATGAGCTTTCATAGCTGCTGGCTTTTCCAGGGCCTGCCTGTGGGAAGAAGCATTTGTATTTAACTGTAATGTAAATGCTTAGTATCTGCTTACCTATGACTGTTTGTGTAGCCTTTGCTGCCCATTTCCTCACAAATAACTTCTGTTTGTTAAGCATTGCTTCCTGTTTTCCTGTTTCCCATCATGTTTATTTAATAAGAGTCTTGCCATTTCCATAGAGAATACCTGCTCTGTCTCCACTCAGGCCTCTCCTTGAAACTAGTTCTGGGCTTGCCCCATCCTTTTCTCTTGTTCCTTTAAACAATTTGGATGTGCTTTTGAAGCATGGTTTCCTGTATCTCAGGCTGGTCTTGAATTTATACTATGTTGCTTAGGATGATCTTGATCTTACTTTTTTTTTTAATCTGTGAGTGTTGGGATGACAGGTGTTTGGCACCATGCCTGGTTTATGCAGTCCTGGGTCCTGAACTCAGGGTTTGTGCATGCTAGGCAAGTACTCTGCCCACTGATATATCTCCAGAGCTCCTCTTGTCTCTTTTATGGTGTTACTTTTCTTCACATGATTTCATTGCAGTCTATATTTTTCTATATGTATCTGTTTGCTCTATGTGCTCCTCTACTAGAATCTTTGTTTTATGAGAATGCAGTCTCTTTTTTTCTTTAAGATGGAGTATAGCCGTATTTCCCTGGCGGGCTTTGAACTCCTAGGAACAATGATTCTTTGGCCTCAGGTCCTAGGAATGCTGGGACCCCAACGCCTGCGTGGGAAGCAGTGGCAAAGCTTTGTCTGTTTTCTTTTCACTGATGGAACCACATCATCTAAAATAGAGATTGGCAGACTATGGCCCAAAGGCCAGATCTGATGGATGACTTCTCCTTATCCAACCTGAGAATGAAGCATGAGTTTTACATTATTAAAGGGTTAAAAGAAAAGGGAGTAAAAGGGTTAACCCAGAAACCTTGAAAAGGTCATAGAACACTGGCCCCTCCCAGAAGGGCAAGTGTTCCCCCTCCTAGAAGGGAGAGGCTAAATTATCCTCAGACCACAGGGTGGTCCCTGTGGCTAAGAAAGGCCCAGAGTCCTTTGGCCACCTACCTCATCTCCTAACAACCAATTAGGTTAAAGGTAATACTGTTCTGCCAATCACATTGTGCCTAATGGCAACTGCCCTGAGAACTGTATAAAAGGCCAGCGCAGCATAGTGTGCATGTCATTCTGTCTCCATGCGCAGGGCAGCCCCAGCATGCTGGATAATAATAAAAATCCTCTTGCTTTTTGCATCAATTCCCATCTCCGAGTGGTCCACTCAGGGGGTCTCTAAGGTAAGTTAAGACTCCCTCGAGTCTCACAGGGGAAGAAATCATCTGAAGTCTGGCTGGGGTATAACTGAACTAGGAGAGTGCTTGTCTGGGTTTGATGTCCAACAACTTCTAAAGCCAGGCATGGAGGCACATGCCTGTGGTTCCAACATTTGGGAGGTGGAGGCAGAGGCAGAGGTGAGAATTCAGACCTAATAGGAGGAGTGTGAGACCAGTTTGTACTAAAAATCCTGTCTTTAACAAACCAAAAAACCCAAAGTAAAAGCATATGACAAAAAATACATTGCCACAAATCACCAAATATTTTACTACTTAGCTCCTTCTGCTCACACTTGAACCGGATCAGTGGCTAGCTATTTTTCAGAGCCTTTTCAAATGAATAAATGCTTCTTGGGTCACTCAGTTCTAGATTCTCTAAGGGTTGTTTTTCATTTCTTAGGTCCTTGCTCTAACATAGAATAATGTCTTCTAAACATTTGGTATTCAGTAAACTTTCCTGAGTAAGGCCTTTGTAAGGGTTGAAATATGCTTGACCCAAGGAGTGGCACTATTTGGAGGTGTGGCATTGGAGAAAGTGTGTCACTCTGAGTGTGGGCTATAAGACTCCCAACCTAGCTGTCTACAAGCCAGTCTTCTCCTGTTTGCCCTCAAAAGAAGAGGTGGAACTCTTGGCTCCGCCAGCCCCAGTCTGCATGGATGCTGCCATGCTCCTACCTTGATGATAATGGGATGAACCTCTGAACCTATAAGCCAGCCCCAATTAAATGTTTCTCTTTAAAAGAGTTGCTTTGGTCATGGTGTCTGTTCACACTAATGAAACCCTAACTAAGACAGTCCTAAAAGCACAAATATCCATTTTTGACCCTGAGCACAATAATTGTGGTGAAATATTTGGTCATTGATGAGAGTCACAGCACTTAACCCATCCATACCCATGGAGGCATCTAGACTCATCATTTCATGAAACGAGGCTAGAGGAGGAAAGTGTGAGAGATCTAGAGTGCAACATGGTGACTATAGCTAACAGAGCCATAATGCATCTCTAAAATATCCTAAGAAAACAAATATCTGATTCATTCCCCCCACCAATATGGCAATTATGTGTAGTAACAGACATTGGGTTTCTTGGTTTAGTCATCCCACAATGTATAATTATTGGAAAACATCATGTCATATACCATAAGTATATATAATTTCTTTTTACCAATTAGAAAACAATTCAAAGGGCCAAAGAGATGATTCCATTAGTAAAGTATCTAAATTTCATCCACAGCACCCATGTGAAAAAGCCAGCTACAGTGGCAGGTATCTGTAATTGTAGCTCTAGGCACTTAGAGACAGGAGGATCTCTGGCCCTGACTGGCCAGCCAACCTAGATGGTATTTTACTTCCAATGTCAGTGTTTGTATATAAAAATATTTGAGAGGTAAAATATATAACCAACTAGATATCCAGTAAAACTTAGAGTCTAGCCCAGACTTCTCTACATACATGCTTCTCTTTACCAGTAGTTTTCTGACATGTTTGAGAAGTCCATTGCAGGGATTTGAATGTTTTAATCAAAATATTCCTCCCTGGTTACTTTGGGCCTTCACAGAATTGAGAATAGAGCAAACCATTCTAGAGCCTAGTGGAATGGGGACAATATCTATAGTAGAACACCATTGACACAGCCCCTATAGTGTAGTGGAGAATTGTCAGTCAATTTGAATTCCATTAACAATTGGAAATAAGAGGTTAGAGGTGTGTGTGTGTGTGTGTGTGTGTGTCCTTCCCTGTAGTTTCTTATTTTAGAACATCTGATAAAATTCATAAAATGAAATTCTTAGATTTCTTGGTAAAAATATGTCATGATGAGAGAAAACATGCTGTAATTTGGATGCAATTTGGCTGTCTTCTCACACAAAGTGAAAGGGCAATTCAGTTTGTATTCTGAAAGGACTGCGACTAATTCTGAAGTGAGTTATGGAGGAGATGAACAACATGGCAGCCCTGAAGAGAAATTTCCTGAGCTGAAGAAGCTACAGACTAGTGGAGCTGGCCTTGGTCTGGAGGATTCTCTGAGGCAGCAGCTGCAGCAGCAGGTAACTGCAGTCTGATAGATTTCCTTACCATTTCTAAGCACACTTGCCCCTAGTGACCTAATTGTGTCCCTTGCAAGCTGCCTAGCTCTGTACCCTCCTGAGACTGTCACAGGGCGTCTGGGCTTTGTAGTGACTTCACAACAGTTTGTTTTTCTCTCTGTTCTAGTGGAGCAGCTAACTTGGCTAGTTTGTCTCAAAACAAGAAAATGTAACTGTATAGTTCTGAGGTTTATGTATTCATAGTATTTATTATTTATCATCTTCCTAGACGGCCTCCAGCAGGAAAGAAATGCATTTGCTTCTATGGTATACACCTACCGCATCCATCCACCCATTCAGCAAACACTTGAATACTGCCTGCATTTCAGGCACTGTTCTCAGTGGAAAGAGACAGTGAACAAATGGAAAAAAGAAACTTTGGATAGAGTGAGGAGAAAAACAATCAAATCAAGGACTTGGAGGGGTGTGGGGGAAGGACTCATTTGCATGAAGCTCTGAAGATACCTGGAGCCCAGATGGCAACCTCTTCAGACTTCAGGGAGAAGGGCAGGGGAGAGGTGGTATGGGCGAAGGTTAAGGGTACAGATACTTCATCCCATCCCCTGTGGTGCTTTGCCTTCTATAGTGTGTGACATGCAAGAGACTGGCTTGGAAAGAATTATCAGGGAAAGCAGCTAGAGGGCTGTTGAAATCAGGTTGGCAAAGATGGAGGGTGGCTTGGATGGGGAAGTAGCAGTAGACGAAGTAAGACCCAAGCAGGATCGTGAGGTTGAGTCGGTAGCATTTTTCTGTTTGACAGTTGGAAGAAGACTGCTAGAGAAAGAGAGGGTGCCAGTAATCTTGCTCAAACATCCAAGAAAGGGCTGTTGTGTCTGAAATAGGGAGGTGTATGGGAGAAAGTCTTCCCTTCCCCTTCCCTCCTCTGTACTTTTCTTTCCTCTCTACTTCCCACCTGTGTATGTGTGTTTTGTCAGTGAAAGTGGAAATTAGGGCTTTAGTTTGGAAGTATAATGCATTGAAATGCCTATTAGCTAACCCAACTAGACATATCAGGAAGGATATATTGTGGCAAAGACCAGACTAAGAATGAGGATGGGACTACTAGCCATCAGCTCTGCATGCTTACTGTTGGGGTTTGTGCAAGCACAATAACCTTCTTTTACCCGTGCCTGAGTTTAAAACCAGTGGATCACCACACAGTCATTCAGACAGAAAGCTGAAGGTCCCTCACAGCTATTAGAGAATATGGCTTTGGGTCTTTGGCAAAGGGGACTTGATTTAGTTGGGTAATTTACTAGGTGTAGGTGGGGCAGACATTTCTAGGGTGTCCTGAACAGTGGTGGAATTGGACAGACTGCTTGGTCTGTGCTTAGGCAGGCAGCTCTTAAGAGAACATTCCAGAGGCTGAGAGTCCAGTGTTTAGTATCCTTTTTCTAAACTTGCCTACCAACCATCTATACATCATTCCCGCAGTTTAGAAGGGGTCACTGAGGCCCATGGAGAGAAAACAAGATGAGCATTAACTGGTAAACAGAGTCTGAAGGCCTAGCAGGTATCACTCCCTGTCCCTCCTCTGAGAGCTCGATGCTTTACACCAATTCTTTCATTGAACCTTAACATTTTATTACCACCTTATAGTCAAGAGTTTGACTTGAAACTTGAAACTTCAAAAGGCCAAGTTTCTCAAGATCATGTAGACTTGAGAAGTATGAGCATAGTTTACATTTAATACTTGCCTTATAGTTTGTTGTTTTATAACATTATAAACTGAGAAAAGTATGCTGAATTTATTATTTATTTCCTTAGCACTACACACAGGAGTGTGTGTGGGGGTGTGTGTGGGTGTGGGTGTGTATGTATAGTTTTTCGTGGGGTGAATACCATCTAAGGGATTAAAGAAAATAGTTCCTCCTTTTTAAATAAACATTTTCATGCCATTTAAACAAAACTCATATTTTTTATTCTTATTGGACATTAGCATATGATCATCTCCCCACATTCCTGCAAAGAAAAAAAAAGAAAGATGTATGTTGGCTTACAAATTTATCTCATAATGGTTTGATTCCATGAGCATGGGTAGAGCTGTTTTCTGATCTGTAGATGAATGGACAACTTTCTTCAAAATGGAAACCTTTAGAAATTATATAGGACTTACTTGATCTCAGGTCTGGTTGTTCGAATGATAGTACTGAAACAGATGTGGGGGTAATGGTTTTAGCTTACTGATACCCAAAGTGTTGAGTCTTAGAAAGCCATGAAGGAAAGCATTACATTTGTCCCCAGGTGGGAGATAAAGGTGGTTCCAAAAAGTATGGGAAGAATGAGTTGAGAGCCAAAGGACAAGACAGGGTGACACATGTGGAAAGTCACAGCTCTAGTAAGCACCTGGGGTAGCTGTTGCTAGAGTCTAGTAGGCAAAAGGGGTGATCCTACTTCTGCCCATGCTGGCTGTGTGGACTTCAACTCTGAGGTCAGAGCCCACCAAGTCTCTCTCATCTGTGCACTTTCCTATATTACAAACCCAGTGTATTGTCTTGCCATATAAAGCACGGTTCTTCAACTGTCTCAAGGTAGGGGGAAAATGGTCTCCCAAGAGACCTTCATTGTGACCTTTGGAACCTGGGACTGTTACCTTGCTTGGCTACACAGTGAAAGGAATTTTGTATATGTGCTCAATATACTTGAAATAGGAAAATGATCTTGCATATCCACTTGGACACAACATGAGCAGAAGGGTCCCCTTGACAGGATGGTAAAGCCAACAGATCCTGGTTACTTTTCAAATCAGAAAATAAAATCAGTAAGATGACAAAGGAAGCTAATTACACTGAAATCCTGTGAGCAAATAGTGGAAACAAGTGTGTGATGGAAGAAATTTGTACTTAATCCACACATTTCAAAAGATAATATGCTGGGCTCATAATTGCAGCAATGTTGGACAGTGGTAGTAACCACATCTGCAGCTGCTGATGTGAAGCCCAGATTGTGCTTTCTTCTAGTAGCAGTTGCAGGTATTGCAAGCACCATTATATTTTGTTATTTATAGTCAACATTGAGGAATGGTTGGGTTTGCAGGGACTAGTGGGATAGAGAAAGGACCTTTGCCTTACCTGAGTTCAATTCTGTGGACCTCTTGAGGCCAAGGTACTTCAGGTTAGAATCCCATGGAAGGGCCTTGGAAACAACCAGAGTGAAGCATCCTGAAACCACCAGATCCTGATATATACATTAAGATCTTATATTTTAGGGTGGGGATATAGTTCAGCTGATAGAATGTAACATGCATGAAGCTCTGGGTTTGATCCCAGCTCTGTATAAATCAGGTACTGCAGTATACACCAGTAATCCCATCACACGGATGTTGTGCAGGAGAATCAGAGGTTCAAGGTTATCACCAACTACATAACAGGTTTGAAGACTAACTGGTCTAAAACCTGTCTTGGTCAGTTTTCTATTGCTGTGAAGAGACATCATCACCAAGGCATCTCTTATAAAGAAAGCATTCAGTTGAGGACTTTCTTGTAGGTTCAAAGGTTCAGTCCATTATCATTATGGAGGGAAGCATGGTGGCGCATAACAGAGATGGTGTTGGAGAAGTAACTGAGAGTTCTACATCCAGGTCTACTGGTTGAAGGAGAGAATCTCAGCTTGGCATGGGCTTTTGAAACCTCAAAGCCCTTCAACAAGGCCACACCTCCTAACCCTTTCAAATAGTGCCACTCCCTGGTGGCTAAGCAATCAAATTTATGAGCCTATGGGGGCCATTCTTATTCAAACCACCATAACACCCAATCTCAAAAAGTTCTTAGTGTGGAGGCATATGCCTTTAATGCTAGTACTCAGTCAAGAGGATCTAGCTCTGTGAATTGAAGGCCAACCTGTTCCACATAGAAAGTTATAGGCTAGCCAGGCTGTATAATGAATGAGCTCTTTTCTCAAAAATAAAACAGAAAGAGGTGCTATTTGTAATTTATAAGTTCTTCAGGATTGCATTGGTTTAGAATAAAGAATGATCATTGTGGTTCACTTGGGAAATCCAAACCTTTCTTATGAATTCCCTGAGTTTGTTCAGGCCCTACAATTATTTGTAAAGTCACTTAACCCAGGGAGACTAGCTAGCAAAGAAGGAAAGTCATCAAAATAAAAACAAAAGGCAACTAGAAAATAGGTTATGAAGGTAAAAGTAAAATTAATTCTACAGTAGCAAACTTCCAAAATAAAGAGGGAAGTAATAAAAATTTTAGCAAAGTTGCCTTTTTGTTGTTATTATTATTAATTTAAATTAATTAATCAGTTAATTAATTAACTTTTCTTCCCTACTGCAGCTTGTCCTCCTTTTCTTCCCTCTCCCTCCATATCCACTCCTCCTCTCTTTCTCTTCAGAAAAAGCAATGGTTATCAACCAGCCTTGGCATATCAAGTTGCAGTTAGACTAGGCACATCTCTTATTGAGGCTAGACAAAGGAGCTCAGTAGGAGGAAAGAAATCCAAAGTCAGGAAACAGAGTCAGAGATAGCCCCTGCTCCCTTCCGTTAAGAGTCTCACATGAAGGCCAACCTATATAATTGTTACATATATGCAGAGGGCCTAGGTCCATCCCATGCATGCTCTCTGGTTGGTGGTTCAGTCATTGTGGAACCTTCTGAGTCCAGGTTAGTTGATTCTTTGGATTTTGTGGTATCCTTGAAACCTCTGGGTCCTATAATCCGTCCTCCCCTCTTTTGCAGGATTCCCTAAACTCCACCTAATATTTGGTTGTGGGTCTCTGCATCTGTTTCCATAAGTTGCTGGGTGAAGTCTCTCTGATGGGAGTTATTTTAGGCTTCTGTCTACATGTATACCAGAATATCATTGACAGGGTGTCAGGGGTGAACTCCCTCTCATGGCATGGGGCTCAAGCTGGACCAATCACTGGTTGGTCATTCCCTCAACCTCTTCTCCATCTTCACTCCTGAACATCTTGTAGGCATGGCAAATTTCAGGTTGAAGGTTTTGTGGTTAGGTTGGTATTCCTATCCCTCTTGCCTGGTTAAAAGACATGGCATGTTCAGGCTCTATATTCCTCATTGCTGTGGGTCACCCTCCTGGATATCTTTTCCAACATCCAATGAGATTGCGTGATTTTTTTTCAGTTTGTTTATATGGTAGATTACATTGATAGATTTTCATATGTTGAACTATCCCTGCATCTCTAGAATGAAGCCTACTTGATCATGATGAATGAGCTTTTTGATCTGTTATTGGACTTGGTTTTCCAGCATTTTAGTGATTATTTTTGCATCAATATTCATAAGGGAAATTGGTCTGAAATTCTCTTTCTTCATTGAGTTTATGTGTGGTTTAGGTATCAGGTGACAGTGACTTCATAAAATGAATTTGGTAGTGTTACTTCTGTTTCTGTTTTGTGCAATAACTCGAGGAGCACTAGTATTAGCTCTTCTTTGAAAATCTGGTAGAATTCCATGCAAAAAACCATCTGGCCCTTTGCTTTTTTTGGTTGGGAGGCTTTTAATGATTGCTTCTATTTCCTTAGTGATCCTATAGGCCTATTTAGATTATTTACCCTATCTTGATTTAACTTGGTAAGTGGTATCTATCAATAAAATTGTCCATTTCTTTTTGATTTTCCAATGTTGTGACGTAAGACCTAGTGATTCTTTGACTTTCTTTAGTGTCTATTGTTATATCTCCCTTTTCATTTATGATTTTATTAATTTGAATATTCTCTTTCTATGTTTTAGTTAGTTTGACTAAGGGCTTGTCTATGTTGTTGATTTTCTCAAAGAATCAGCTCTTTATTTCTTTGATTCTTTGTATTGTTCTCTTTTTTAAATTTTATTTATTTCATCCCTGAGATTGATTGTTTCCTGATATTTACTCCTTCTGTGTGCATTTGTTTCTTTTTGTTCTACAACTTTTAAGTGCGATGTTAAGTCACCATGAGATCACTAACTTCTTTGTGATGGGTCTTAGTGCTATGAACTTTCCTCTTAGCACTGATTTCATTGTGTCCTATAAGTTTGGGTATGTTGTACATTCATTTTCATTGAATTCTAGAAGATTTTTCATTTCTTTCTTTTTTTCTTCCTTGACCCAGTCAGTGGTCATTGAGTAGAGAGTTGTTAAGTTTCCATGAGTTTTTAATCTTTCTTTTGTTTTGTCTGATAAGGTAAAAGAGGTTATTTTAAGAAGTTATTTTCAAGTGTCTGAGACTTTCTTTATGGCCAAGTATGTGCTCAATTTTGGAGACGGTTCTGTGAGGTGCTCAGAAGAAGGTATATTTGTGTTTGAGTATAGATATATGTTAGGTCCATTTGAGTCATAGCATCTATTAATTCTGTAATTTTTCTGTTTAATTTCTGTCTGTCTCACTCATTGTGAGAGTGGGGTGTTGAAGTTTACCACTATTAATGTGTAAGGTTTGATGTGTGCTTTAGTAATATTTCTTTTACTTATCAAATGTGGGTGTCCTTGCATTTGGATTATAGTTATTCATAATTGTGATGCCATTTTTTGTAGATTTTTCCTTTGATGAATATGAAGTGCCCTTCTATATCTCTTTTAATTAATTTTGGATGAAAGTCAACTTTGCTTGATTTTAGAAAGGGGATACCATCTTGCCTCTTGGGTCCATTTGCTTGACAAATCTTTTTCCACCCCTTATTCTGAGGTAGTGTCTATCTTTGATGTTGTGGTGTATTTCTCATATGCAGTAGAATGCAGGATCTTGTTTTTGCATCCATTCTGTTAGCCTGTGTCTTTTTATGGAGGAATTGATTCCATTGATATTGAGAGATATTAATAACCAATGATTGATTGCTAATTCCTATTATTTTGATGTTGGGTTGGTATAGAGGTGATGGTGGTGGTGGTGGTGGTGGTGGTGGTGGTGGTGGTGGTGGTAGTAGTATATAAGTGTGTTTCCCTTCTTTTTGTTTTACTAGTGTGAAATTATTTCCTGTGTGTTCTTGGGTGTAGTTCATCTCTTTGGGTTGGATTTTTTTATTATCTTCTGTAGGGCTGGATTTGTAGATAGATATTGTTTAAATTTGGTTTTGTCATGGATTATCTTGTTTTCTCCATCTATGGTTATTGAAAGTTTTGTTGGGTATAGTAGTCTAGGCTGGCATCTATGGTCTCTTACAGTCTGCTGGACGTCTGTCTAGGGCCTTCTGGTTTTTAGAGTCTCTGTGGTAAGTCAGCTGTAATTCTAATAGGTCCATCTTTATATGTTACTTGGCCTTTTTCTCTTGCAGCTTTTAATATTCATTGCTCTATACATTTAGTGTTTTTACTATTAGGTGATAGGGAATTTAATTTTCTGGTCCAATTTATTTGGTGTTCTATAAGCTTTTTATATATTTACACTCATGTCTAGGTTAGGGAAATTTTCTTCTATGATTCTATTGCAAATATTTTCTGGGCCTTTGAGCTGGGAATCTTCTTCTAGTCCTATTATTCTTAGGTCTTTTCATAGTGCCACAGATTTCCTGGATATTTTAGGTCAGGAACTTTTTAGGGTTAAGATTTTCTTTAAACATTGCATCAATTTCTTCTATTATATCTTCTGAGCCTGAGATTCTTTCATCTTTTATAATTTGTTGATGATGTTTGCATCTGTAATTCCTGTTCTCTTACCTAGATTTTCCATGTACAGGATTCCTTCAGTTTGTGTTTTCCTTATTTCTCTTATTTCCATTTTCAGGTCTTGAACTGTTTTCATTCCTTTTCTTTACCTGTTTGATTGTATTGTCCTATGTTTCTTTAAAGGATTTAGTCATTTCCTTTTTAAAGGCTTCTATTATCTTCTTAAGATTGGATTTATGGTAATTTTCTTGTGCTTCAGCTGGCTATGGTCATATTTCCCTGGCTATTATTCATTGTGGCCTCTAGTCATTTGTGTTGAACGTTATTATAGGTGTAGGTGCTGATTTCTCAGTTAATCTTTGTTAGATTTTTTTAAAAAATGTTTTTCTCCTTGGTTTCTGTTTTTTCTGTAGTCTTCTGTCCTGAGTAGTCTTGGGTTCTGGTGATCAGCCAGTCTTCAGGTCCAGTAGGGTATCTGTACTGGGATTTTTGTGGCCTGTATGACCTCTCGAGTTTTAGATGCCAGCATTGCCTCTGGGTCAGAACCAGCATGACCTCCAGAAAATCAGGCAAAGTTGTGGGCTAGAGAATGGACCCCAGGGAATGGGGTGCCTTTGATGGCTGTTGGGTGCCCTTTAAGGGGTGTTAGCAGGCATATGGAATAGTGCATAGTCTTACCTGGGGTTCCTAGTTCTGTCCTGGCCTCCAGGAAAGCAGGTGGAGTTGTGAGCTGAAGAATGCAGCAGAGGGAATAGGGATTATTATTGTTATTGTTGTTGTTATTATAATGACCATTACTACTAGTTTGGATAGAGTGTCACATAGTTAAATCTGTTCTTACACTTAGTATGTAGCCAAGGCTCAGTTTGACCTTCTCATCTTTCACCTTCCAAATAGAGTTACAGGGCTGTGCCACCATGTCTGGCTGTGTAGGTGATTTTTAATAGATGGCTTTGAAAATTATGTTCATCAACATTCATAACAATGGATTATATTAATCATCAACAAAAAATTGAAGGAATTATTACCAGCAGTGAGACATACAAGTTAATTCCAACCAGAGTTTATAGTTTGTTGAATCCTGTATCCTGAATCCTGTGTGTTGAGAGTTCCCTTTGGCACACCATTTAGTCTCAGAACAATGCACTCATTGTTTTGCACATAGTAGGTCTCCAAGCGCTTCCTGTTTAGACTCTATAACATTTTATATTATGTTCACTGTTTGAATTAAGTGCTAAAATAACATCAGTATTGGTTTTCTTTAGGTGGCTCAGAAAGCAAGTTAGAACAGCCACAAATAAACAGGTTGCTCTACAATCTGACCACATCCACCCTATAGTGTCAACAAGCTTGATACATTTTTGTATTGTTAACATGGGCTCAGTAAGACTGTGAAATTAAATGGAGGTTTCCACAGGTATCTCACAGCCTAGCATTATTGGCAAAGTGTTCATGGATATCTTTTTAAGTGATGGATTTGACAGTATTTTCTTTCAATGGAAGACAGAGAGCTGTTAAGTTTGTACCCTAGTTTAAATGTGTCAATATTTTTCCATTTTTCTCTTGACTAGAAAGTTACTTATGGGCAAAAGACTTGATAGAACTAGAGAAAGCTCCTTCACAGCTTCAGTCTTATCTCAAGGGAAAAAGTTAGGGTGACAATGTTGCTTGTTACTTTGAAGTACTCCCTGAATCTCCAGTGCACATCATTCTGGTCCTGTTTTCTGCAGGATTGAGGGAGTTTCCTGGTTTCCCATCTTCAACCATCACCTCCTGCTTTGATGCTGTATCTGATCTCTGCCATAGCTGTTTCAGCTCCGTGTCTGCACTCACATAAACAGCGCAGTGTGTTTTTGGTTGTAGTTCAAAAGGTATTGATTTTGGGCCCTGTTTTTCAGCATTGTTGAATGTATGGGTGACATTATTATGGAATTTTAAAACGATTTTAAATTGTGAGTATTGACCATTAAAACAACAGTAGTGAGGAAAATTATTTACAGAATCCATTTCCACAGTCTAACAAAGTCTAAATTGGTGCCATCAAGTGGAGTAGCATAAGCAGAGTGTGTAATTCCCTGGGCACAGCAGCTTTGAATAGAACCAATCACCTCAACCCTCACCAGTGTGAAGTTTTTACATTGTCTCAAATTTTGTATGTATAGAAAGGCTAATAATATATTATTTACTTATTAGTGAAAAATTGTGTATAATTATGTTGTACAGTGGGGTATTTCACTATATACATCCATCATAGAATTACTAAATTGAGCTATTTAACATACACATTACTTCACATAATTACCATTATTTTAGTATTGTGTAGAGCATTTAATATCTCTCTGAGGAATTTTCAAGAATAATTATGTGATTAGCTGTAGTCGTTGCTGGTGTACAATAGATTTTCTGAATGTATTGCTGTTGAGTTAAAATTGCATGTCCTTGACCAGTTTTTCCTTGGTCCCTCTTAGCCTCTGGTATAGTCCATGCTGGTAGCTGTCTTGATATTATTTATTCAATGTGTTTATAAGGTCATGTAGCATTTGACTTCTGTGCCTGTCTTATAGAATGATAACTCTCAGACTTATCCATGTTTTTACATAATGGCGGAGATATATTTTTGAAGGCCAAATCACATTCTATTGTATATTTCTGGGTCTAACCATCTGTTTATCCTTAGGGTGCTTCTAGATCTTGGAAATTATGAATGATACTGCAAGGAACAAAGGGATATGTTTTTTTCTCCACCTTCATTTTTATTTTATGGGTATAGGTGTTCTGCCTTCACGTATGCTAGTGTGCACCATGTGTGTACAGTTCCCATGGAGACCAGAAGAGGACATCATATCTCTCAAGGCTTGGCTTATAGTTGTGAGCTTCTATGTGGGTACTGGGAGTTGAACTCAATTCCAGCCAGTGCATTTAACACCTAACTGCTCCAGCCTTGGCAGTGTGTCTTTGAGAGATTTCACATTTTTGGGATATGTACCCAGGAGTGGGATTTCTAGATCTGACAGTCCTATTTTCAGTTTTTCTAATGAGCTTTGGTAGTTTTCCATAGCAGCTGAACTAATTTACATCTCACCATGGCTTCTAACATGTTCTTTCTATTCCACACCCTTGCCCAAACTTAGTATCCCTCATCTTCCCTATAAAAACCATTGTAATATCTTTAAAGATTATCAGCATTATCACACTTGGGCTTTTACTTTTCATTTTTTGACAATAATATTGATATTTTATGTTGTATACTTGTTGACCATTAGTATTTCTTCTGGGAAATGTCTATTCATGTATTTTATCCATTTTTTTTATTCGATATAATTTATTTACATTTCAAATGATTTCCCCTTTTCTAGCCCCCCTACTCCCCGAAAGTCCCGTAAGCCCACTTCTCTTCCCCTGTCCTCCCTCCCACCCCTTCCCACTTCCCCGTTCTGGTTTTGCCGAATACTGTTTCACTGAGTCTTTCCAGAACCAGGGGCCACTCCTCCCTTCTTCTTGTATCTCATTTGATGTGTGGATTATGTTTTGGGTATTCCAGTTTTCTAGGTTAATATCCACTTATTAGTGAGTGCATACCATGATTCACCTTTTGAGTCTGGGTTACCTCACTTAGTATGATGTTCTCTAGCTCCATCCATTTGCCTAAGAATTTCATGAATTCATTGTTTCTAATGGCTGAATAGTACTCCATTGTGTAGATATACCACATTTTTTGCATCCACTCTTCTGTTGAGGGATACCTGGGTTCTTTCCAGCATCTGGCAATTATAAATAGGGCTGCTATGAACATAGTAGAGCATGTATCCTTATTACATGGTGGGGAATCCTCTGGATATATGCCCAGGAGTGGTATAGCAGGATCTTCTGGAAGTGAGGTGCCCAGTTTTCGGAGGAACCGCCAGACTGATTTCCAGAGTGGTTGTACCAACTTGCAACCCCACCAGCAGTGGAGGAGTGTTCCTCTTTCTCCACATCCTCTCCAACACCTGCTGTCTCCTGATTTTTTAATCTTAGCCATTCTGACTGGTGTAAGATGAAATCTTAGGGTTGTTTTGATTTGCATTTCCCTAATGACTAATGAAGTTGAGCATTTTTTAAGATGCTTCTCTGCCATCCGAAGTTCTTCAGGTGAGAATTCTTTGTTTAACTCTGTACCCCATTTTTTAATAGGGTTGTTCGGTTTTCTGGAGTCTAACTTCTTGAGTTCTTTATATATATTGGATATTAGCCCTCTATCTGATGTAGGATTGGTGAAGATCTTTTCCCACTTTGTTGGTTGCCGATCTGTCCTCTTGATGGTGTCCTTTGCCTTACAGAAACTCTGTAACCTTATGAGGTCCCATTTGTCAATTCTTGCTCTTAGAGCATACACTATTGGTGTTCTGTTCAGAAACTTTCTCCCTGTACCGATGTCCTCAAGGGTCTTCCCCAGTTTCTTTTCTATTAGCTTCAGAGTGTCTGGCTTTATGTGGAGGTCCTTGATCCATTTGGATTTGAGCTTAGTACAAGGAGACAAGGATGGATCAATTTGCATTCTTCTGCATGCTGACCTCCAGTTGAACCAGCACCATTTGTTGAAAAGGCTATCTTTTTTCCATTGGATGTTTTCAGCCTCTTTGTGGAGGATCAAGTGGCCATAGGTGTGTGGGTTCATTTCTGGATCTTCAATCCTGTTCCATTGATCCTCCTGCCTGTCACTGTACCAATACCATGCAGTTTTTAACACTATTGCTCTGTAGTATTGCTTGAGGTCAGGGATACTGATTCCCCCAGATTTTCTTTTGTTGCTGAGAATAGTTTTAGCTATCCTGGGTTTTTTGTTGTTCCAGATGAATTTGATAATTGCTCTTTCTAACTCTGTGAAGAATTGAGTTGGGATTTTGATGGGTATTGCATTGAATCTGTATAGTGCTTTAGGCAAAATGGCCATTTTAACTATATTGATTCTACCGATCCATGAGCATGGGAGGTTTTCCCATTTTTTGAGGTCTTCTTCCATTTCCTTCTTCAGAGTCTTGAAGTTCTTGTCATACAGATCTTTCACATGTTTGGTAAGTATTTTATCCATTTTATAATCAGATTGGTATTTTGTTTTTGTTGTTGGTGAGTGGTTCCTATTCCTTCTATAGTTTAGATATTATACCCACATTCGGCTAGGAAATACATCCTGAAGGGAATATTCATTCAACAAACTAGAGGTCATGAGTAGAAAGTCTATATTCAGTGGTTAAAATCAGGAAAGTTTTCTCATTGGGATTATGTGTAAGAGAAAGATGCATGCTACCTTATCAAACCAACGTGGGAAGTTCTAGCCAGAGTGATTAGAAAAGAGAAAACAAGGAAGGGACAGTGTGTTTTAAGACTTCTTCCTTTGATTGATGGTATTATGAATAGAAGATCTTAAAGAAAATGATCTTTAAGATCTTTTAAAGATCTTAAAAAATGAATTTTGTAAGTCTCAAGACTAAACAATCAACATGTACAAAGCAGCAGATGGGTACTAACAAAACTACAGTGATGAAACAAAGGTCAGAAATGAACCTAGTCAATTGTGGTCAACTGAGTTTTGGCAAAGATGCCTGTAACAGAATGAAGAAAGGCCAGCGTTCCTTCAGTCAATGGTACAATGAAGTTAAATATCTAGGTGGAGAATAGTGAAATGAAACCTCCATCTCCTACCACTTGGAAGTCAACTCAAGATGGAGTCAGTCTTAAATACTTAAGACTCCAAAATTACAAACCAGAAGGGAAAGCAGAGGGGGAAATCTCTGTGATACTGGTCTGGGCAAAGGTTTTTCTTTCTCCTTTTTGGAAATGACCCCAAAAGCTTTGGTAATGAAATCAAATCTATACAAATGGGATTTGATCAAACTAAAACCCTCTATACAGCGATATCTCATCTCACTGTTTGCAATGTGCAGACTTCACAATTGAAGATTGCAATCCAATGCCATTGGCAGTGGTTGTATTGGGAGGCACATAACTTGAAAGTCACTGGTAGAGAAAAACTTAAGAATTAGGCCCAAATTGCTTTGTTATTCTGGAATCTCATTACCTCAGAAAGGGAATTCCAAACCTGGTGGGACAGACATACATAATTTGTACTGAGCCATCCTGCGCTTTTAGTGTTTTGATTTGTATTTTCAAATCCTCAAACGACTACCATTGTACCACCAGACCCATGGCACAAACACTATTTAGAAGCATTAGAGAGAATTCATGTGAGGGCTCACTGATGAGTGAGCTTGGCATTATACAGTAGAATTCGAGAACATTCTTAGGAAATATTCACTGACTATTTAGGGCTGTAGATACTAATGTCACCAGTTTCCTTTGCTTGTTGATGTTGCATGTGCACAGTCAATGTGACTTGCATTAGCAAGCAATTTCTGAGTGAAAATGGCACTTGTACCTTCTGCTTGGAGGTGGTTAGTATTCCTGTGTGTTCTTTTTCTTATACCATGTTGAATGGCAATGTTCAAACAAAATATGTGTTCTAGAATGAGTATGACATTGAGCCAGGGGTGTTGTTCACATATGGTGGACCTTGTGCTAAGCGAGAAGGAAATTGCTGCTGCCACCCTCTGAGCTTTGGAAGCTGGTTGTTGCCTTCTTGTAAGATATCCTAAACTGATGGCTGTAACACCCTTAATTACAGTCTCTAGGTTTTTAAAGGACCAAAAAGTCACTGAGGGGTATGGATTTGTAGAAGCTGATTTGAGTCATAAGAGAACATTCAGAATTTACTATTAGCACTGAGCATGGGCTTTGCTGTAGAGAAGTCAGAGGAGGCAGGGATGGGAAGGTTGGGATTTGAGACTATCTTTGACCTACTTAGCATGCAAAGGAAACTAGGGTGGTTGATTTGGCAGACCTGGGTAGGTAGTAAATTATTTGGGAGAGGTAGCCTGAGTCTAGATTGTACCTACCGGACAACGACTTGGAAAGGGTTTTGAATAAGATGAAGACATTAGACATGATGTTTCTTAGAACAATATCTCCCATTCATGTACTAACCAACCATATTTGTGCATAGCTTCCTGGATCAGCCAAATGTGGGTGTGTTCTAAGTGATAAAGATGATGTAATGGAAGACAGATTAGAAATGAAATAGGAGACAAGAGGCTCTTTCCAGTGATCGGATCCAGCAAGGAGGGCTGAAGGCCTCCTCCAGCTGGGAGCTGTCAAGGAAGACTATTTCTAGGGGGTTGCTCTTGAAAGTCAGAGATTCTTCTCTGATGCTGTGCCTTTCTTATCCTTTTCTTCTGCATTCCAACACCATAATCCCCATTTTTTCTGTCTCAGTAATTTTCAAGCAACTCAAACATAGTTGGTGCTTTTTAATATTTTATAGCAATTCCTTTGCTAGTCTAACCTTCAATTCATACATATTGTAATCTATTAATAGACTTAATTAAACACCCCTCTAGTACAATGTCCTACGATATTGTAAAGGAGAAACAGGAAAGTAGAATAATCTGTGGTTCGATATGTAAATTTTCAGCTGAGACAACACTAGTGGACATAATAACTTTATGCTAATTTACATGGTAACTGCACTCCTATCTCTAATGGACAGTGGTTTCTTAAACCTTTCAAACATATCTTTTGTTTGTGTTCATTACAGAGGCAGGGTCTAAGCTCTGGTAATTACAGTCTTTCTTTATGTGATGATCCTACAGGGAATTAAGAATCATGTGGACCTTTGGGTGAGTCTTAGTCTTAGGATGCCAGATTGCAAGATGTGATCTTCATTGTTCATATCATTTGGTGAGGCCCCTCCCTCTGATGTGTGACCCATGTGTTTCTGAAATGCACTTTGTAGTCATGCTGGCTAAGATGTAGGAATGGTTATTCTGCCAGCTTACAGTTCCTGCGGCCTGGTACTACTAATGTATATATGACTTCACAAAGCGTCACTGCCCTCCTTAGAACAGATCCCATGAACACCCAGCTTGAGCTTCCCTTTCTGATGCTTTTGTCCTTGGTGTACATCTCATTCAAATTTTAAGGAATAGAAGATAAACCCAGTTTGGTGATTAGCAGTGGTGTGTGTGAAGGAGTGGTGTGTGTGTGTGTGTGTGTGTGTGTGTGTGTGTGTAGGTGGCTTAAAATCCTAGTTCCAGTTACTGGCTTATATGTAGATTAAATGTACTAGAACTGTCAGTTGTAGCAAAGGAGCACACAGATAGTATGATCTGACTCACAAGGAACACATCTGATGGGTCCATGACACACACACACAACTAAACCCTCTACATATATACACTCATGCACTTATACACAGATATACATACAATTTAAAAATGAAAGGAATATTATATACAGGGTGACCTGAACAATAGAAATATATGTTGTTGGGTTCTGGGGAAGGCCTGAATCCAGCTTCTATATGGACAACTTTCCATTGTATCTTTATACACCAAAAGCCAGGTGGGAGGAAAGCTCTCTCAGGTCTTCTATGAGTACTTTGGGGCTGGCGAGATGGCTCAGTGCATAAGGTGATTTTTGTTTGTTTGTTTGTTTGTTTGTTTGTTTTGAGATAGGGTTTCTCTGTATAGCCCTGGCTGTCCTGGAACTCACTCTTTAGACCATGTTGGCCTTGAATTTAGAAATCTGCCTGCCTCTGCCTCCCAAGTGCTGGGATTAAAGGTGTGTGCCACCACTGCCTGGCAGTAAGGTGCTTTTGATAAGGCTGATAATCTGAGTTCAATCTCCAGGACACACATGGTGGAGGCAGAGAGCTGGATTTTGAGAAAGTTACCCTCTGACCCTGACACATACAACATATCCTGCAGGCCCCCACACATACATATAGTAAATAAATAAACAACAATATAGGAGGCGCCACTGACATTTGTTTATTACTGGTGACTTCTATACTGTTGGATGAGTCTTGTGTAAAATAATTGTGATGAAAACTTCACAATATAAGTATCCAGACAATAGAGTATATAGTGTTTGGTACAGATGTATAACAGATTGGTAAACTGGAAGGTTAGAACTTGCTTGCTCTTCCTTAGACATTAAAAGAGTTGTATACATTTCTTCTGTCTGTCTGTCTGTCTCTGTGTGTCTGTCTCTTTCTCCCCCTCTCCCTGAGGCAACAGTTCTGCCTGACCTAGAACTTCCTATATAGACAAAGCTAGTCTCAGAGTCACAGAGATCTACCAGCCTCAACCTTCTGAATACTAGGAATTAAGGGAAAGTTTGTATTTTTTGTTTGCTGTTTTTAAAGCAGACAGAATGTGTGGAAACCAATGCAAGAGCAATCTTCTACTTGTTAGTGAATTTGAGAAAACCTTTTTCTTATGCAAAATAACATACATACGTGTTACAGACTGAAGAGAGAAGCTTTTTCTTTTCTTCCTTTCTGATTACCAGGGTATAAACAATAAGATGAAATAGTCTAACCCACTGCATATTGCTTTTCTGCAGTGTTCAAAATCACACACGTCAAGGACACTGGGTACTCCATTTATCGTTTTGGAATTACCGTCTCATGATATTGTATGGCACTTTCTATGCCATTCAGTCCTTTCATCTAACCAACTCCAGTGCCATGGTCCTGGATGGTGACTAGAGAATCCTAGTTCATTTTAAGAATGGGTTCAATACAGTTCCTGATGCTTCATAAAGTAGTAGGCTAGGACTTGTTGTCTATTAATGTTTTAATTATGCGGGTAATATTTCAGAACAAAATTAGAGAACTCCATATCTTGCAGGATCCTAAGGCCCCTCTTGGGGGAATAGATACCACTGTTTTTAATATAGCACTTGAGGAACCAGGAGCCATAACCTTCGTTTTCACTACAGAACCTAATGGAGAGTTAATCTGGAATCAGGGAAAAAACACAATACGAGATTTCACAGGGTAAAACTGGATCAAAAACTGAAGCCCAGGTCCTAAGTTCAGACAGAGTTCCTTCGCATTTAATGGCTAAGCCATCTCTCCAGCCCAGGATAGACTTCTTGATACTTTTGTCCCCACACTGAGATTGCTCTTTGGGACTCACACATTATGGAAGAGACTCACATTAATGATCATGGCCATTAGGGCCTTCCTTATGCCCCTTCAAAGCGTGAATGAGTGAATGAGTGAATGAATGAATGACTGCTACAAAACCCACAGCAATGGTATATGTCAGTTTCAGCTATCTATTTGATACAATCTAGAGTCACATGGGAAGAGATATCCTCACTTGAGGAATTGCTTAGGTCAGATTGGCCTATGGCCATGTCCGTGTGATATTTTCTTCATTTCTAATTAATGTAAGAGGGCCCAGTCTATGATAGGCAGTACTATCCCCAGGCAGGCTGGCCTGGGCTGTATAAGAAAGGTAGCTAAGCAGACCAGGAGGAGCAAGCCAGAAATCTGGGTCCCACTGTTTGTTTATGCTTCAAGCTCCTACTTTGAGTTCCTACCCTGCCCTTACTTGATGATGGACTATAACTTGTAAGCCTGCTATACCCTCTGCTTCTCCCCTGTGTTGCAGTTGGTCATGGTATTTATGACAGCCACAGAAAAGCCTAACAGATGAATGTATAGGTCAGTCCTGGGCAGGAGAGAATTGTGGTCAAGTGTATGCCACTTGTCATTTCGCCACTCGACCTGAGTTCTATTCCAATTTAGAGGCATGAGAACGAGCAGGGAACAGTGACAAGCCAGTTGTCTAGTGTCACTGAGAGTGGAGGATTGGCCTTTTCAATTATTCATCCCTTTATTTCTAGTGACTTAGCACAGGATATCATTGACATTAACATAGGTGGGTGAATCTCATATACATTTATTTATTGAAACCATGTAACTAAGAAATTTACTACATCTACAAAATGTGCTACTTGTGATTTTTGCTGTGAAGGACATTTTCCCCATCTAATTATTAATCAGGTTGCACCCTGATTAGCTTCCAGATTAGGGGAAATTGTGTTAGTCAGGAGGGAGACAGTCTAGGGGGCGTTCTTTTAATTATTTTATTTTAATATGTATGGATATTTTGCCTGCTTGTATGTCTGTGTATCATATCTGTGTCCAGTGCCTACAGAGTTCAGAAGAAGATATCAAATCTCTGGGTCTAGAGTTACAAATGGTCATGAGCCACCATGTAGGTGGTGGTGGGAATTGAATCCGGATCCTCTGGAAGAGCAGTCAGTGCTCTTAAGCTCTGAGACATCTCTTCGCTCATGTAGTACAGTTTTAATAAGCATCTTTTTGGATAGCACTTGAGATAGTGAAGATAGAAGGAGAAAGGAAAGGCCACACAGTGCCTATGAACTGGTGCCCAGTCACACTAAAGCAGGCCCTCTCACTAACATATCCCTTTGCATTGTGTAGCTCCTCATCTGGGGTTTTGGCAGCCATTTTGCAAGAATGAAGATGTATAAAGCACCATTTCAAGTTCTGTATCGTGAAAATGTAATTCAACGGAGTGGTTAACTTCCTTCCCTAACCTTTAAGAACTGGGGTGGCTACATGCGTCAGTGCTGTGTTGAAGATCTAGATGATGACTCAGTTCTTGCACTAGGATGAGAACTTCTACTGAACAGTGGAGGACTGCCATGTCTCTGTACATGTTAGATAACCCCATGTGCTATGTGCTGCTCAACACTCATGCTGTGGCTGCTCTCCAGTGCAGTGTGTTTATAAGGCTTACATAGTTATGATAACTTCAGGCCATCTGCTGCTTGCCATTGTCAGAGAATGGAGAACAATTGTCAACTTAAACCAAGTCAGACTCAGCACACCAATGCGCTTCTTCCTTGTATTCAAACTGGTTGTTCCAAACCCACACTGCAGTGCTAATCAACACCTCCCCATTTAGAATCATCTTTCTTGCCACCCACAAATAATTACCAAATCCCAATAGGCTGCCTTTTGTTTTTAGGCCACTGTTCAAGGCGATAAACATGACCGATACTCATTTTGACCTTCAGATGCAGCATCAAAATTAGGATATGTGAAGCAGAAGGCTCCATATTTCCTTCCAGTTTCTGTGCAATGCCAGCAGATTGGTATAAACCAAAATGGAACACTTAGACTCACATACCATTTATAAAATGTCAATTAGAGAAGGCAAGCTGCCTGTTGACGTTGGTTAAGTGGTTCTGTCTGTTAGAGGACTTACTTGAGAATCACCATTATCACCAGAGGAAAATACAATATCACCTCTGTGTTGTGTGCCATTTTCCTTTGGCATTAAAAATCTGGAGAATATCAACCTGAGTGAGGTGACCCAATCACAAAAGAAGACACATGGTATACACTCTGATAAGCGGATATTAGCCCAGAATCTTGGAATACCCAAGAAACAATTTACATATCAAATGATGCCCAAGAAGAAGGAAGGAGAGGTCCCTGGTCCTGGAAAGGCTCAGCAGTGTAGGAGAATACCAGGACAGAGAAAGGGGAAGGGGATGATTGGGGAACAGGGGGAGGGAAGAGGGCTTATGGGGAGGGAGGATCCAGGAAAGGAGATATCACTTGAAATGTAAATAAAGAATATATCGAATAAAAAAATAAAATAAAAAAAATGTATCTTGAAGGGAAACTTCTTAAGAGATAGGATGCAAAGGGAAAATGAAAAAAAAAAAAAACCAAAATATTTTAGAATGGATGTTTACAAGGAGGCAAAAACCAGGGTGTTCTGGGGGTGGTAAAAACTTTGTACTTTAGGGAAGTTAAAACAGGAAGTAAACAACTCAAGGTAGCTTCAGAAAATCCCTGAAACTACACAGATTCATTAGGCCCATCTCTCCCCAAGAGTAACAACTGCTGAGAGTCACTCTCAGATGAGCCAACCTGTGAAGGAGACCCTCAGAGAAACCCACTCTCAGTGGCCTTGAAGAAGAGACTAGCCAAACTCTGCAAGAAACGAAGAGCAGCTGGATTGCCCAGATGCTCAGACCAACTGAGCCACCTGGAAAGCATGCTCTTCCACCGCCTGAACTTCCTGCAGACTGTGCAGGGTGCTGAGGTGCCCAGCTTTGGGGAGATGTCGCCCATGCTTCGGTGGGCTTTGGAGATGCTGCCCTCTGAGTTATTCCTGCTCATCCATATTTCTGTAAGCAGCCACCATGCAACTTACTGGTTCACCAAACTAGACTTTGGTGCTATTCCTACTTTGTACGTTGTCAGCTCCCTGTCTGGAGTGAGAAGACATTTGTCCATGTCTCTCTAGGACTAGCATTCCACTACATTCTGGTTTGTTATTTAGAAAAACTTCATGAGCATACACGTATTGCCTTTACATGCGTGGGGGAAGACTGCTGACATTAGTGGCCAGTTTGTATCTTCTTTCTACCAAACCATAGATTTTTGAACCATGGGAAAAATGTGGATTTTTTTTTTTTGTTCGTAATGATTTTGAATAATTACAGAACTTCTCTAAAAAGTAAAATTGTGGCCATTTCATTCCATCTGTGACTGGTCTGTGTGTGTGTGTGTGTGTATGTGTGTGTGTTTGTGCTTTATATGTAGGTAGAAGCAAGAGGGCCATCCTAAGTTCTGTTTTAAAGGTAGAATGCACTTTTTTTTTTCTCTTGGAGACAAGGTTTCTCACTAACCTGGCCTAAAACTCATCAAGCACTCTAGCTTCTCCAGGGCTTGGATTACATGTGTGTGCTCCCATACCTGGTATTTTTTTTTAAACATGAATTGTGGGTAATCAAACTCATATCTTAAATATGATTTTTTCCTTGTATTGAAAATAGACTTTTTCCCCCTCACATCATGTATCTTAATTACAGTTTCCCCTCCTTCTACTCCTCCTGGTTCCTCCCTTCTACCCCCTCCCATCTGGATCTACTCCCCTTTTGTCTCTCATTAGAAAATAAACAAATTTTTAAGGGACAACAATACAGTAAAATATAATTAGGTAAAACAAAACTAATATGTTGAAAATGGACCAAACAAACCAACAGAAGGAACAGAGCCCCAGAGAAGGCACAAGAAACAGAGACCTCCTTGTTCACACACTCAGGAATCCCATAAAAACACTGAATTGGGAGCCATAATGCATATGCAAAGAACCTAGATGTGGACTTGAGCAGGCCCTGTGCATGCTGATCCAGTTTCCATGAGTTCACATGGGCACTGACCCTGTTGAGGGCTTTGTTTCCTTAGTGCCCACCATCCCACCCCACTGCTCTTACCCTTTCTGCCCCCTCTTCCACAGGGTTCCTTAAGCACTAAAGTGAGAGATTTGACCAGGGCTCAGTGTTCCAAGGTTTCTCACGCTCTTTATAATGCCTGGCCATGGGTCTCTGTATTTGTTCCCAACTGCTGAAGGTGCAATTTGAACAAGGCACTGATCTTTGAGTATAACAGAATATTATTAGAATTCCTTTCATTGCTACATTTTGTTTTTCTTAGAATAGTAGTATTTGTTTTACCCTACGTCTCTGGACTACCTAGTCACTGGTTCTTGGTTATTGAGGCAGTGTCAAGGTATAGGTTCCATCTCGTGGAGTGGGTGTTATGTTAAATCAGATAGTGGTTAGTTATTCCCACAAGCTTTGTGCCACTGTAAGACCCCAAAAACCGAGGGTGCCCTAGCACCCCATGCCTCGGAAGGCGATACCCAAATAATGAGAAATGGTCTCGATGCAATAACATGAGGATTTCTTTATTCTAGAATTCTGGGTTCCACAGCTGTACACCTCGCAGGGCTAGAGGACTGTGGACCACAGAGTGCCGAATTGAGACAGCTTTTATAAGTTTATAACAAAGCCTGCAAATCACAAGCCAATCATTTCTTAGCATGGAGAGCCCGCGAAATGCGACCCAATCGTGACAGCTTTTAAAGCCTGAGAATCACAAACCAATCATTTCTTAGCATGGAGAGCCCACGGAATTCGAGCCAATTGATTTGGACCACTCCATAGTTTTTAGGCCAATCAGTTTAAATTATCGGAGCCAATTAGTTTCCTATTTTCTTGAATGTCTACAGCTGTGTGAACTCCTGCATAGGGGTAATGGCGTGAGTTTACAGAAGCAAGATAAGCTTAGTCCATTTTCAGTTACCTTATGGGGCCAGGATCACCTATTCAAGGCCTTTCTGTTAGCTCTAAATAAAGGGCGGGGCTCTGGAATGTGACCTTTTACCTAGTTTCTAACAAAGCGAGATAGCATTTTAAACTTCTGACTTCTTGGGGTCATTAGAGTTAGGCTGTATTATTTCTATCCTTTCACCACCATTGCCTTAGCATATCTTGTAGGCAGGATACCACTGTAAACCAAAGGGTTTATAGCCGGGTTGCTATTTCTTCTATTCTTGTAGCATGAAGGGTACCTTCCTGTACCAAAGATCCTAGCATGTGGGGTGAAGGCTCTGTGCAGGCATCAGGTATTGATCTCAGCAATGTGACCTTGCCATCAGTTTGTAGAGAAAAACCTATATAAAGTTTTAGTAACATGTCAAGGACCAGCCTCAGCTGGGAGAGGAATTCTGAGAGAAAGGTTGTATGGGAGCAGCAAAACAAACAAAAGTCAAATCGTAGCAGGGGTGGTCTATGCTCCTCTGGAGACAGTTTTCCAGTTTGCTTTCTGCTCAGTATTCTTCCCCTCTGATCTGCTTTCTCTGGAGATCTCTAGATAGCTCTTTCTCTATGTTCTGCTTGAGACAGTTCTTTAACAGTTCTCTCTTGCTATTCTATAATCTTTCTCTGGATAGCTCATCTGTAGATCTATAGATAGCCCAGTTTTTTATTTTATATATCAATCTAGTCATTTATTTCATGTTTCCTTTTGATTATCTTAAGAATCAGCATTGGTGATCCAGCCCCTTAATTCTTAGGTGTCAGCAAGCACACATTTTCTTTCTTTCTGCCTGCCTCTGTTAAGCACAGACAATAAGCTAGCTAGGTGGGGTGGGGCCCCATCTTGAAACTGAAATTACCATTTCTATCACACACAGACTTGGACTTCCTGTGTCCCAGGCTGATCTGCCTGCCTTTGTGTCTGCCTGCTTTTGTATCTTTCTGACAAGGTGGCTCAATTCAGCTGCCTTTGTTCCTTTAAATTTGTAAAGTTCCTCATAATTCATATTGCATCCTTAATTTTTACATAGTTGAGAAATTATATATTTTTGAACTCATGTTTTTAGAGTCCTTTACCACAGTCTTAAAGGTTGTGCTGGAGGCCCCAGTGTTGACTTATTAACTAATGTGCACATGTAAGCAAATGCATACCTTATTTAACTTTCTGGATCTGGGTTATCCACTCAGAGTGTTTTTTTTTTTCTAGTTCCAACCATTTACCTGCATATTTAGTGATTTTTTTCTTTGTAACAGCTGAGTAATACTCCATTGTGTAAATCTTCCATATTTTCTATATTCATTATTTTTTATTGAAGAACACATAGGTTTTTTAATTCCTAGCCATTATGTGTATAGCATCAATAAACATGATTGAGCAAGTGTCTGTCTGGTAGGATGAAGCATCCTTTGGGTAAGTGCACAAGAGTGGTATAGCTGTACTTTGAGATAGATTGACTTCCAACTTTCTAAGAAACTGCCATACTGATTTCCACGGGGCTCTACAAGTTTATACTTCCACCAGCTGTGGAGGGAGGATGTTTCCCTTGTTCCACATCCTTGCCAGCATGAGCTGTCTCTTGTTTTACTGATCTTAGCCATTCTGACAGGTATAAGATGAAATTTCAAAGTAGTTTTGATTTGAATTTCCCTGAAGGCTAGGGATGTTAAACATTTCTCTAAGTGCTTCTCAGCCATTTACATTCCCCCTATTGAGACTTCTGTTTGGATTTGTATCTCAATTTTTAGGGGGTTATTTGTTTTCTTGCTATCTGCTTTCTTGAGTACATTTTAGATATTAGCCCTGTATCAGATGTATAGGAGTGGGTAAAACCTTTTCTCATTTTGGAGGCTGCCACATTGTCCAAATGATAATGTGCTTTGCTTTTCAGTTTCAAGAAGCACCGCTTATTAATGGCCGATCTTAGTGCCTGTGCTAACACTGTTCTGTTCGGAACGTTATTTCCTGAGCCAATGAATTCAAGGCTAATCCCCATTTTCTCTTCTATCAGTTTCAGTGTATCATTTCTGTTGTTATTTGTTTTTTGAGACAGGATTTCTCTATGTAGTTCTGACTGTCCTGGAACTCACTCTGTAGAACAGGATTGTCTCAAATGCAGAGCTTTTGAACTCAAAACTGCCTCCTGAGGGCTGAGATTAAAGGTGTCTACCACCACCAGCATCACCAGGCTTCACTAATATATATAAAATAAATGAAAGTGTTCTCTTGTGCATCATAATATACACATATATATATATGTATATTATGATAAAATATATATAATATATTTTAGGATGCTTCTACTGTATTAGTTTTCCATATTACCACTCCAATGGCCCTCAATTTTAGCTGACTTCCCCTGTATTCCCTCCCTTGTTCCATATCTGGTTTTATCCTGAGGTTTTCATCCATTTGGAGTGGAGTTTTGTACAATGTAATGAATATGTATATATTCGGATTCTTCTACATGCAGCCATCCAGTTTGACCAGCACTGTTTGTTGAAGATGCTGTCTTTTTCCTAGGCTGTAGTTTTGGGTTCTTCATAAAAAATCAGATATGCATAGGCATGTGAACTTATGTCTGGGTCTTCAATCAAATCCCATTGATCGACATGTCTATTTTTGCCAGTACCATACTGTTTTTATTACTATACCTCTGCCGTGCAGTTGAGCTCAGGGATGGTGATATCTCCTGTAGCTCTTTTATTATTCAGGTTTGTTTTAGCTATTGTGTGTGTGTGTGTGTGTGTGTGTGTGTGTGTGTGTGTGCATATGAACCTGAAAACTATCCTTTCAAAATCTGGGAAGGATTGTGTTGGAGTTTAGATGGGGATTGTATTGAAATCTCTAGATTGCTTTTGCTAAGTTAATCCTATTGATCTGTGGGCATGAGAAATCTTTCTGACTTCTGATAGTTTCAATTTCTTTTTTCAGTGTCTTAAGTTTTTATTATACAAGTCTTTCACTTGCTTGTTAGATTTACCCCAAGATATTTTATGTTATCTGAGGCCATGTAAACATGTAAAGGTGTTGTTTTGTTGATGTTTTCTCAGTTTGTGTATAGGAGGGCTACTTGTTTTGGGGATTGAATGCTGGAGTTTGGCTGTGACTGTCTGTGGTCTTGTGGTCATGCAAGTTAATGGGGTCTCTGATTAGTCAGCAGTGATTGGCCTAGTGATACTTGAAAGCCTAATTAGCCTTGCCATTGTTGAAGGGGTGCCATCTTCTTCCTCTTAGATGCCTGCCTCATTTTTCATGATGATAGTGACAAAGTGGATGTCCCATTGTTTTGATCTAATTGTTCTGATTTTTCTTAACCTCATTGTCAGCCACAAGTTGCTTTAATGATAATTCCTGTCCTAAATGCTTGGCTTCTCATTAATTTGTCAAATATGGACCTGGCAGAACTTGCTTGTCAAACCTTTAAATGCACCAGAGTGAACATTGAAAGAGCAGCCTCCCCATTCTGATGCAAGGCTTTCTGAGCTGATAAGCTGGCTCAGAGATCTGATAGAACAGTGGCCGTGGGACCACGGAGGCAGAGAACCTGGCATTCTAAAGTGGGATGTTTTCCTGGGGAGCCTGGGGCTCAGTGTTATTACTCCTTTACTTAAAATTGAGTGGCTGTTCAAGATCCACGCCAGGTGTCCACCATTTTGAATGTTTGATTCTGTAGTCCTGGGATGGTGGGCCCTAAGCTTATGGGAGGAAATACATGGAGACAAAGTGTGGAGCAGAGACTGAAGGAAAGGCCATCTAGAGACTTCCTCACCTGGAGATCCATCCTATATACAGACACCAAACCCAGACACTATTGCTGATGCCAAGAAGTGCTTGTTGACAGGAGCCTGATATAGCGGTCTTCTAAGAGGCTCTGCTAGAACCTGACAAATACAGAGGCAGATGCTCACAGTCAAACATGGGACTGAGCACGGGGATTCCCCAATGGAGGAGTTAGAGAAAGGCCTGAAGGAGCTGAAGGGGTTTACAATCCATAGGAAGAACAACAATGTCAACCAAGCAGACCACCAGAGCTCCCAGGGACCAACCAAAGAGTACACATGGAGGGACCCATGGCTCCAGCCATATATGTAGCAGAGGATGGCCTTATCTGGCATCAGTGGGAGGAGAGGCCCTTGGTCCTGTGAAGGCTCGATGCCCCAGTGTAGGGGAATGCCAGGTGGGGAGGTGGCAGTGGGAGGGTGGTTGGGGGAACATGCTCATAGAAACAGGGGGAGGGGGGAGGGGATAGGGGATTTGTAGAGGGGAAATCAAGAAAGGAGATAATATTTGAAATGTAAATAAAGAAAATATCCAATTTAAAAAAAAAAGAACATCTGTTTGCTGCTCAGCCTGTTCTCCTCACTGATGAGCACAGGGTTACTTGGTGCTCCTGTCCTACTGTTGCTCTAACAAGTGAGCCAGAGCTCAGTAGCTTCAAACATTGCTCATTACCACATTCTAGTTCTAGGGATTTTAAATCCCTGTGAGGGGGTGCTAGCATGGCAGGCTGGGCTGAATGTTGGGTGCCCTCTGTGGTGTGTTGTGATCCAGATGTGGTTCAGTTTCCTCCCCTTCTTCCCTCTCAGGGTGTTCAGATATGTTGCGCACTGGGCTGGAAGGATGAATCTGCGTCTAGAATGGGTGGGGTTCTACAGGATCCCAGTCCTTCTGAGAGTGAGTGAGGAGTGTGTGGGGTAAGAGTTGGGGGGCAGGATTCTCCAAGGAGCTCAGTGTTAATGGCTCTTTTAGATGATGGCTTTCCCCAGTGGTTTTCAATGAACGAGCTCTCACACAATCGTAGCCTGTGTGCATATCTTTATTCAGGGTGGACCTGTATGCATTCAGTTTATTTGTGGTGAACCAGGGGTATATATGGGCTGTGGAGTGTGGGAAGGAGTTTTCAGGGTAAATGAGAATCTTTGGCTAGAGTTTAAAGTTCTGTGAATGCAGCATTTGCGTGGAGAGACGTTCGTTCAAGGAATCCCAGGTACTTGCTGGGCTTGTTCTTATGTTTCAGGGGAGTTTGTAGGTCTGCCAAGGACAACTCAACCTTCCCCTGGTAGAGGGTGTGGGGTGTCAGGATCCCCAGACAAAGTCAGAGAACGGAAGCCCTGCTGGTAAAGGGTGGCCAGAAGAGCAGGCCAGATCGCCTGCAGCTGGAGTTACTGGCAGTTGATATCCACCTGATGTGGGTGTGGGAACTGAACTCAGATCCTCAGAGCAGCAAGTATATTTATGTGTTGGACCATCTCTCCAGGCTCACCCACCTACTATCCTCCCTCCCTTCCTTCCTCCTTCCCTCCCTCCCTTCTTCCTTTTTCTGTTTGCAGCATATGTTGCCTGTACAGAATGCTGGGTTCTGTTGTGGTACTTTCATACATATCCATCATGAACTTTGATTATTCTCACCCTCTCTCTATGACCCTCTCTTGCATATCTTCTATTCCTCATATACCCCCAAACGAGCACATCCCGTGATGCTAACACAGGGGTCCTCACCTCAGTGTGCAGAGCTGCTGCTGTCTCTCTTGCAGCTACTAGCTGCAGATTTCAGATGTGTGTCTAATGGCTTCCACCTATCAGTTCTAGTGATTTTCATTTCTTTCACATTTGCATTGTCAAAAATGCTGTGGTTTAGAAAATTGCATTGGCTCGTAATTCTGTGGAATAGCAAAAACTATTTTCTTTGCTTGGTAATTTTTTTTTATAATTATAAAACCCTTCAGTTTTAGATTGATAAGCACTTATTAGAATGACCAATCTAACAATGCTTTTATTTCTGCATCTTTCAGTTTCCGTGCACTCACCTTTGTACATGCAATCTGCTCTCAGCACAGCCTCACTGGGTACAAATGGTACCCAGGACATTTTGCTTCTGAGGGAGTCATAAACACCCTTGTTCTGCTTTCCATCTTTCTAGATGTGACTGTTTTAGGTACTTCTTACTGGTAGAGTTATACAGTGGATAGCTTTTGTGGGAGAAGCTTATTTAATTTAGATAATGACCACATGGTTTATTCAGTATGAAGCATGCATCCCAATAACATTTCATCGTGTGTGTATATGTGTTACATTTCTTCTCGTCTATCACTGAACCTTTGATTGTTGGAACGGTACTTGTAAGACTTCAATTGCTACATCATTTTAAACTATTTGAGGAAAGACCATAGTGGCTGGAAAATTTACATTCCTGTTTGCAGTAAGCAAGGTTCTCCTTTTTTCAGCCATATCGTTTTCTTCTGTGATTTTGGTGTTTGGTATTTTAATGAAGGTAAGCTCCAGCTCGTTCTGACTTTAGGTTCATTTCCCTTGTAAGTGATGTTGATCAGCTTTGCACATGTGTCTTGGCTATTTGTGTATTTTTTAAAAAAGAAATACACATTCAAGTCCTTTGAATGTTTAAAGATTGTTTTCATTGTTGAGTAATGAGTGTTTTACACATTTGGATTAAACCTTGCTTCGGAGATATGATTGGCAAATATTTTCTCTCAGTCAATGTATGTTGTCTTTCACTGTGCTGATTGTGTCTTTGTAATGCATGTGTCTGTTTCTTTTCCTGTTGCTATGAGAAAATGCTCTGATAAAAACAGGCTGGGGGAGAAATGACTTATTTTAGCTTACGGGCCCAGGGAGCTACAGTCCATCACAGAGAGGAAGATATGGCAGCTGGCAGGGAGGGCATGTTGCAGGAGCAGGGGGTTGGGTGGTCACACAGCATCTCTACTTAGGAAATGAACAGAGAGTGGAGCTGAGCTCAGGGTCCACTTCTGGGGACATATTTCCTCCAGCAAAGTGCCACCTCCTAAAGGTTTCACAACTTTCCAAGATAATACCACCATGTGAGGACCAGGTATTCAAACACACAGACATTTGTGGGACATTTCTCATTCAGGCCACAATGAATGTTTTAAATTCTGATAGAATCCAACTCAGTATTTTTCTTTTGTTGCCTCTCCTGTGTCATATCCAAAACTTCATTGTCTAAACAAATGCCATGAAACTTTCCTATGTTTTTTTTTTTTGTATCTAAGAAATACATTGTTTTAGATGTCATTCCTAGGTCCTCCTTGAGTTATATACAAACTTAAAAAGTGTTGAGTAAACAAACCTCTTTGCCATATTCTTTTGGACACACATCACTACTCAACATATACAGTGCATCAATGTATAGTTCCTTTACATCTGAACCTTTTAGCCTGAAATTTGTTCTCTGTAGTTTGTTACCAATTTTCCTTCTCAAATTTCATCTCCTTGGCCCTGACATATGCACCCAATCCAGGCAGCATGGGGTATATTTAAGGCTCACTCTGACTTTGCCTGGGTTCTTATAAACTTGCTCCCATAGCCCCTTATTTTACTCATGTCTCTTTCCAATTAGCAGAGACACATTTAATTTGTCTTAAGCAAGGGGAGAAAGTAATGAGTCTTATGGTGGCAGAACTCACTCTTGTTACAGCTTGAGGATCAAAGAATAGCACGAGGATTCATTTTCTCTCTATTTTTTGTCTCTTCTTTCCTCTAGTATGCATTTTTATATTTAGGTTCCATGTGGTGACAAGATGGTTGATAACAACTCAAGTCTTATTGCATGTCTACAAGTTTCTGTTCACTGGGATTGAGCACCAAGCCTAGTCATCTGGGTACCAGACTTTACCTACTCTAGGACTCAGGGTGTAGGATCGGGTACTGAGATCATCACACTGTTTACAAGTGACTGTCTCAGTTTCAGAACATGTAGGTGTCTGATAAAACTGTAAGACTGGGATTGGGGAACAGGCATTACATGAAAAGGAGATTTGGCTTGTTTATTGCATTAATGGTAATGGATGTCAGTAGCCCTGGATTACCCATTTTCAAAGATTTATCCATCTAGACTATAATATAGAATCTGTTTTTAAGAGTTTATCTTTTATTCATTTACCAAACAATTTGTTTATATAAATATATGTATATATATTCAGGATGTGTCTGTGTGTGTGTGTGTGTGTGAGTGTGTGTGTATGTGTATGTGTGTGTGTATGTGTGTGTGTATGTGTGTGTGTATATATATGTGTGTGTATGTGTGTGTGTGTGTGTGTGAGTGTGTGTATGTTGGTACATATGTAGAGATCAGAGCTTCAGATGCCAGTGCTCACCTTCCTCCTTTCTTTGAGAGTCTTGCCCTTCACTGGTTCTTTGAATGCTAGGCTAGCTGGCCCTCAGGTTTCTGCATTCTTTTGTCTCCATATCTGACAGTCCTGAGGAGCACAAAGATATATGTGCTACTGTGTCCAGATATTTTTTATGTGGGTTCTAAAGATCTGAACTTGGGCAAGCTTTATCCTCTGAACAATCTTTTCTGTTCTAGAATTTTTATCATTTTGAGTTATTCATATTGTATTCTCAGCACATTCTAGTCTTTAATTCATCTGGATATGGAATAGATATCTAGAGTCCTATATACTGAGAACAGATTGATCCAAGTGACTCTTAATATGTACATGTCCACGATAGATGTATGTATAACATCACATGGAAGTGGTAGGAGATATAGGTGGATGTAGACACACGTGTTTTTCTAGTCTGTGGCCAGCTCAGTTGTTTGTATGGGTCTGCTTACACATATGTACTTAGCAGTCATCTTGGGCCTGACTATTTGGAATATTTTCTTTCATGGTTGGGCTCTTAGTTGAGTGATGGGATGACTACAGCACGCTCTTCATATATCCTGAGCTTGCTGACATGGTCACTAGGTTCTCCAACTAGCTAGAGGCAAGTCACAGTATGTGAACACTTTCAATATGTCTGCTATGGTCTCCTTGGCCACATGTAGTCAGTATTCCAGTGCTCATTTAAAGCAACAGAAGAAAGGTAACCTCTTGATAGGATCTATGAACCACACTGCACAGCCACAGCAGAAAGAAAGGGAAGAAAACAGCAAATTTTATGACCAGCTATGATGAATTAGTGAGATATTCAGGAGAAAGGCAAGCCTTTGGCATTTGGCTGAACGCTGAAGATGAAGTTGAAGGAAGCAGGGGACAGGGTTACACAGTTTGTATTTATCTTTTACCAGAATGCAAACATCAGGCAGTGTTATGATGAAATACAAGAACTGTTACCCAAACAGCCAGCAGTAAGAGCAATTTTTTGAGATGACTTAATTACAAAGAGACAGATCTTTGTAATTAAATCATGGCATTTTGTAGCTTTTGCTACTTGCCTGCATATGTTAAAGTTGGGCCCTGTTTGTCTACTCTTGGAGTGAGAGTCCATGATCTTCATCTCCTTCCATGATCTTCATCTCCTTCCATGATCTTCATCTCCTTCCATGATCTTCATCTCCTTCCAACTGAACCTTATTTCAGTCGTTTCTATTCTAGGAAGTCCCACCTAAAAGATGAAAATCTGTAAACTCTTCCTGCCAGGATACATTTGAATCATTTATATTTTGAGACTTAGCTTTTCTATTTGGGGTCTTTGTATGTGCTTATAAAGAGATCCAAATGGTTTACAGTTCTAGGAAGATAGCATGTAGTGATATCCATTGATAAGCTTAAGGTTCATTAAGGCAGCAAGAAGACAGCATACTCCACAAATGAGGCTGGGGACCGGGTTTCCATTGTTTGCCCTCAGCACAGAGACCTGGTTTCCACAGCACAGAGGTCACAAGAAGCAAGCTTTTGAAAGTGAGAGGATTTAGAATTTATTAGGTAGTTCTTTAGATTTCAATTTTATTATCTCAAAAAAGGATATCCAAACTAGACATGGTAGTTGTCTCAAAAACTGCAACAAAAGAACCAACAAAATACCTAAAAGCACCAGAAAACTAGACTCCATTTTCTTTTTTACCTCCCTAACCTAAATTTTAAAATAAACTCCTCATTTGCCTGAAACATGTACTTTGGGCTGTTCTTTCCGTGCTGGTCTAGCATACGGCAGAGGAGCCTGCTTACCTTACATCAGCCAGGAAGAAAATGAGACAACAAAGGATCTGGGGACAAGATAAGCCTTTCCAGGGAATGACCCCGTGAACTACTGCCTCCATTGATGCCCTGCTTCCTGGTTTCTATCATTTTCTAATAATGCCAGTAAGCCATGAATTAATCAAGAAATTCATGAGAATGAAATAGGATTTTGGGGCCATGTTAATTTTTGGATTTGCATCATGGTTTCTAAGATGTGGACTTATATAACACACAGGTGATGGTTAGGATTTTGTTGCCATAACACAAGCTAATATCATCTAGGAAGAAGGTTCTTCCGTTGAGAAAACACCTCCATCAGACTGACCTACAGTAGCATTTCTCAACTTGTGGATTGCAATCCCTTTGGTGTGAATGACACTTTATGTCTAATATCCTGCATATCATATACTTATACTATGATTCATAACCTTAGCAAAATTTCAGTTATGAAGTAGCAACCAAAATGATTTTGTGGTTGGGGTCATCACAACATGAGGAACTGTATTAAAAGGTCACAGCATTAGGAAGGTTGAGAACTTCTAGCCTATAGGCACGTGTTTGGGCATTTTCTCATTAACCATTTATATGAGAGGACCCAGACCTCTGTGGGTGGTGTCACCCCTAGGTAGGCAGTACTGGAGTATCTAAGAAAGCAAACTCAGCAAACCAAGGAGGGCAAGCCAGTAAGCTGTGTTCCTCCATGGTCTCTGCTTCAGTTGCTGCTTCCAGGTTTCTGCCTTGAGTTCATGACGTAGTGTCCCTCAATGGGCTGTGAGCTTTGATAGCCAAGCCAAATAAATAATTTCATCTACATGTTGCTTTCGGCCATGGTGTTTATCACAGCAATGGGGAGCAAACTAAGACTGTGTGTGTGTGTGTGTGTGTGTGTGTGTGTGTAAAATGTGTGTATAAGTAGATATACATAAGTATATGTATAAGTATATATATGAATATATATATATTTGTAGAAGTATATGTATCTAGGTATATGGATATGAGTGTATACAAAGTTATATGTATTCCTTTTGCCCCCAAGTAATTGGCAAATAGAATAGTTTTGATTCAGCCAGAATTCCACCAGTTGGCCACTAAGCTTCTAACATGAGTGTTTGTTTTGGAGCTATGCTTTATCCATGACAGTGAATGTCTTGAAGGCAGACCCTGGGTTACTTTTTTAAGGGCTCATATAGCTAGTGTGGTTATGGCACTGTGGTTTTGATGTTCCCTATGGTTTTTTAACCTACAAGGAAAGAAATGTAAGCAAAGCTGCCATGTACTCAATCAGTTCTCTAGGATGGATAAATACAGGGGCAATGATACAAATTGATCGCTGTCCTCTCTCTTAGTGTTCATGGAAGTGGCCGCTTAAGTCTTGAGCTTCATGTCCCTATCTATAGAAAATAAATCCTCTTGTACCTACCAAGGTTTACCCTGAGATACTAGAAAATTTTAGATTGTCTTTTATTACTGAGAGAAGAGTTTGAGGAAAAAAAATTAGGGGTCATGTATGTCAGGGTCCTTGATGCTTCTCAGAGAATGAATGGTGTTTATATCCATTGGTTCTGACAACTGGCCCACTTTTAAATGAGTCATTGGGACAGAGTGTAAGTGGAGTGGCTTTGCAATTCCAGTGACTTGGAAGACACTTTTTTTTTTTTTTTGATGACACCATCAAGCACAGGAAAGGGTGCAGCTGTGAGTTACTGTGTAGACTGGCAGATAAAGAGATGACATTATCTGAATTTTGCTTTACTTGGTTTGGATTCCTTCTTCCTACACCTACGTTTGATTCATGTTACAGAGCAAATTAAGCCTTCACGGGCTACATGGTTCTCTTACAATCTAAATCCCACACACAGTAATAAAAACAGCAGCCTTAAAAAAAAAGACTCAACATCTCACTCATTCCTTTATGAAGACTGTGATTGTTACTCTCCATGAAGTTTAGCTTAACTGTTACAGGAGAGCACACTGGCTCACGGTAAACGTTTCCAATGTTCTCTTGCTCAAATATAAGCTGGGAATTAAAATGCCATTTTTGCCATTTAGTTTTATGACTAATTATTGCCTAAGTGGCAATTGGATTTCTACATTGGGCGGTCTCACTACGAACTGCCAAATAGGATTGCTTATCTGAAAGTTTACGGCAAAACCAAGCCCTGAAACGAATTGCAAACAAGCAATTGAAATTGGGTGTTTTCAGCTTTCCTACCTACTGACTGTATATTCTCTTAATTACACAGTCTGCTTGGTGAGGCTTACAGAGGAGAGTCTATTCTCCTGTTCTCCTTAGTGAATGCTGGGAGCATGCCAGTGTGCCTTTATATATATATATATATATATGTATATATATATGCCTTTATTTATATATATGTATATATACATATATAAATATATATGTGTGTGTTTGTGTATATATGTGCGTGTGTGTGTATATATTATATATAAGCATATATATGTACATATATGTAATATATATTCATATGTATATATTTCCCTAAATTTGATCTGGTAATCACAATAGATGAGCTATCTCCCAGGGTAGAATTTGGTATCTTCCTTTGTCCCTGAAATCAGAGAGTGATTAACTTGCTGTATTTGTCTGAGATAAGTCTGAGAAGCTTTGTGAAGACAAGAATAATGAAAGCAGAAATACAGGGGACATGTAATCCCACCATTACCGACAATCTCAGCCCTTGATGTTGTGGAAGCAGTGTGCAGCTGTACGAGGATAATGAAGGGAACGAGAAGGCTTTTCACCTGCCTGTGGATGGCCATCCCCTTAATAGAAATATGAAAGCGTCAAGCTCATTTCATTTGAGTGCTTGAGATTCTGCTTGAATTGAAGATGAAAGCTTGGAGTTTCATTACGAACGGGAGCTAAATTGTTGCTATTTTCAGAACAGATTCTGTTTGTCCTAAGTGGCATTCTTTTAATCTAGTTAATTTGAAACAGCTCAGATGAAAATTACTGCCACATGAAGAACAGTGGTTACCAAAGGGCCTGTGTAACTCTGGGTTAGTTCAGGAGCCCGGAAGGTTTTCACCAGCTCAAGTCAGGGCAGCAGACGGCAAATATCGGGTTGTTTTGCAACTCTGAAGTCTTTGAAGGGATTATCTGTATGAGATGAACATGTCACATTTTGAATCTGAAACAAAGAATGTTTTCATAGTGCCAGGAAGGAATTCTGCACGGTCTGTGGTGGAGATTACAAGCTTGGCTGTGTGCTAGGGTACTGACAACACTTGCCAAACCTTGCATACCTGGCCAGATCCTGGGCCAGAAGATTGGGATATGTACCACCAACTTGACAGCTCAAACTCTGCCAACTTGAGAGTAAAACTCTGCTTCTCCCCAAAACTTTCCTTGGCTTTTGAAGTAGAAAATGATTGTCAGTGGGTGACATATGTCATCATAAGCAATGTTTTCAACCAAAAAAAAAAATAAGGGTAAAATCAACAATTTGCAATTTCCCTCCACTAATGACAGGAGGTAGTTTTGGCCCATCAACTTCGGATCCCTGCTAAGTACTACTGAATAATACGTTATCAGCCTGGAATTTTCTTCTGTGGATATGTGAAATGAGCTGGCAAGAATGGGTATCAATGGATATCTTAGGAGAGGACAATCAGATTGCTAATTATCCATGATGTCTTTAAACTAGTGTAAACTATTGGTAAGGCACGGAATAGGGAGAGGCTGGGGATATTTCTGGCAGTCCCCAGGTTTTATTAAAAATGGAATCTCTGCCCTGAGCACAGAGGTATGCTCCATGGCAGAGACTATAAAGCTTTATTTATTATTTATTTTTATGTGTATGTGTGTGTGTGTGCCTCTGTAAATGTGTACTATGTTTTATGTGTACTATGTGTGTGCCTGACGCTTGATGAGGCTAGAGGGTTTGCAGTTCTCTGGAGCTGGAGTACAGACTTTACAAACCTCCTGGTGTGGTTGCTGGGAACTTTGGTTCTCTAGAAGTACAGTGCATGCATGCTCTTAACCATTGATCCTTCTTTCTAGCTTCCCCTGCAGAGATTATAAACTGGTTAATATAATTAAGGTGATTCAACAAAAGAGCTCTGTTTCCTCATCTGGAATTTTGACATCTAAGTTTTAACTTATAGTTTTTTTTTTAAGATTTATTTATTTGCTTATATGTCAGTACACTGTAGCTGTCTTCAGGCACTCCAGAAGAGGGAATCAGATTTTGTTACTGATGGTTGTAAGCCACCATGTGATTGCTGGGATTTGAACTTAGGACCTTTGAGAGAGCAGTCAGTGTGCTCTTAACTTCTGAGCCATCTAATCTGTAGAGTTGAGAGTCTATGGCTGCTCTTAGGGATCCTTTTGCTTCTGTGGGCCCCAGGACACATGGCTTCCCTTGTCATTTACATTGTTGCCTTTGAGAGTTGAGCTTCCCTTTTTTTTTAATGATAAGAAACCAAGATAAAATGTTTCAGATGTGCCTAACGTGGCCTTATGGCCACATACAGCAAAGGATAGCCATCAATGCAACCCAACAGAAAATTGTAAACACAGGTATTTTTCTTTCACCTTTTTAATGTAAATCAAGTGTAAACTTTGTAGATTATATTGGTGGTTGCAATGCTTCAAGTTTAGATGTTCCTGGTACTCTTTCTTGGTTTGCTGATAGAAACAAAGGGAATTCTTATTATTATCATTCTCTTCCTTCAAATTATGGTATATTCAAAAGATGAAATATAGACCTTTGCTGTGTTAGATTCCTAGAATTCTCATAACCAAATACTATAAGATAGGAAGGTTAAAGTAATAGGGCCTTACTCTCAGAGTGCTGGCAATGCCTGCTTTGCTCTGAAACTTCTCCAAGCGTAATTTAAAATTTTTTAAAACCTATTTTTAATGATGGCTTTTAAATGCTTTAACCTCCCTTTTAGCCAGAGGTAGTGGTAAAGAAAGGATATGGGGAAGTGGATCTGTTTTAATAGGTTCTTCGGAGTAACTCCTATCTGTGCTGTCTGGAAATTGGCAGTTCGGTTCACAGGTCAGCCACAGCAGCTCAGTCCACCCACAAACACTTCAAGGATGCACCAGCAGTCCAGGCCAGCAGAGCTGGATAGCAAACATGAATCAGCAGCCATGGCACTACCTAGCAGAGACAGCCAGGCCTCTACTTTGGCTCAAGTCAGCAGGAGGGACCTGGAGGGATGCCTGAAGCTGTTGACTGTGCCTCTCTCAGGAAAGCAAAGATCAGTGAAGACTCAAGACCCACAAGCATTGCATAGCTAGCTTTACAAGCAAGCCAAGCTCAGCCAGCCCATCACTGTCCATCCAGCCCCATTTATACCTTCCAAACATCATATGTCCTCCATGGGTCTTGCCTCTCAGCCTGAGTCTTGCCTCAGCACGTGCATCTGTTCAGCTGACATCATTCGGCCAATCACTTGTGTCTGCAGAAGCAGCAAGAACCTGTAGCACACCAACAGAAGTTTTTTTTTGGTGCATTTCTCTCTATAGAGTCCTAACAAATGTCACTCAATTATGCAATGTAAGGAGGACCAATACATGCATGGTTAGCAAAGAATCCTTCATCACATGTCCTTTCATGTGCTTGCTTTAGCAGAACATCCTTTCTTCTTCCTGTGTCTGCTTCAGCTAAACATTCCTTCACGAATCTCCCTAGTCTTTTACCTGTATCCACTTCAGCTAAATGTTTCTTTTTGTGTTTGCCCCAGCAAAACAACATCCAATGAACCTTCCAAAGAACCCTGAAGTTTCCACTTCATCCAGGAGAATTGCACCTTAGATCATCTAGCTTCTAGTAGCCTCATGTTTTCCTTGGCTCACAGTCACAGCACTTCTGTTCCTGGCTCCTTTTCCATATGTTTTGTGCCTCTACATAGCATGTCCTCTTAGAAGAATGGGTATATTAGCACATTAGATCACATCTCACATATGTCTGTCATAATCTTACTTCCAAATGGGAGGTTAGTGTATCAGCATGCATGCATTCACGTGTGTGTGTGTGTGTGTGTGTGTGTGTGTGTGTTACAAATCACTTTTGGGGAGTCTTGTTGTTTTGACCTATACCCCAGGAGTCTATGCGGGAGGAAGGTACAGTGGTGTGCTGACGGGCTGATATCCACCCACAGTGGATATTATATATATATATATATATATATATATATATATATATATATGTATATATATATACCTTGTTCTTTTGATGGGTTTCTATATGCCTTGGGGCTTGCCATAAAAACAAAAAAAATCAGTGTGCTTAGGAAATGAACATAGACACCAGAGAACCAGAATTGCCAACATAGTTCTGGACACACGTTAGTGGCTTAGTGCTGCCAGAGGAGAAGATGTCCTTCAATTTCTCAATGATTCTCGGCGGTGTTCCTCCCATGTAAGACCCCTTGTGATTATTACTGTATGACACAATACTATTTCATGGCTTGAGTGTGTCTGACACATCAGTTTTAAGCCATTTGCCCTGCTGATTCAAGTGAATCCCACCTGTGTATAAAAACTGACTTTTCTGTAAATATACTATGTGACTCAAGTCACGTGGGTCTATACAGCATCGACTTTTAAACTTAAAATAATGAAGTATTCTTGGGACCAGAGAGATGGCTTTAAGGGTAAGGCCCCTGCAGCCAAGCTTGACAGCCTGGTTTGATCTCAGGACCAACAAGGTTGAAGGACTTACTTCTGAAAGTTGTTCTCTGATTTCTACATGTGCACAATGGCATTTATGTAGTGAGCCACCCTTTGTTCTTCTCTGTTACAAGATGGCGCTGGCCACATGCTGCTCCCTGGTAGTAAATCACTGGAACACTTGCAGAGTGCTGCATTCCTTATCTCACTTACATGCTAATGAAGAACTCACTGAGTTCACCTATGAGAATACGGCTGGTTATCTCCCTGGGCAAATGAGGCTAGCTAGGGTACTTAAGGTGAGGCTGGGAGAGAGCCCGGGGCCGCCAAAAGAAGAATAAACTCAAGTCAAGGTTTCCCGAATAAAACCATTATAAGGAAGAAACTCCTTGTGTCGCGTAATCTTTGCAGGCGAAGGTGGACATGACAATTTACACTCACACAATCAATCAATCAACCAATCAGTCAATAAATGTAATAAAAATTTAAAGAAATGTTCTTATTTAATAAACTATTAAGTATTTTATTTTTATCCCATCTGGTTATACATCTTTTACTTAGCATGTTTTGATCATTTACATTTATTGGAATGAACTTGGGCTTGGGCTTGGGTTTCCCATTGTACTAATTTTTGGCTTGTCACATCTGCCTTTTGTTTCTTTGTTCCTTTTCCAACCCTTCATTCGACTTACATAAGTAATTTATAGTATTTTATTTTAATGGATTTTTGGATATATCTCTAATAGGAATTGACCTTAGCAGCATTGTGTTTTTAGTGGTTGCTATTAGACTTTACATACCTTTTTATTTAAGTCTAGTAAGAAATTAATATTTTGATACAGCCATAAATATATACACAATCATATGGAGCCTTTTATTTTCTTCCTTTTATGCAATCACATCTATATTGCTTTTATTTGTGTTGAAGAAATCCTATGAGAAAAAAAAAAGAAATCCTATGAGAAAATGTAATTTTGGCTTTTATGGTCCTATATGTATTTTTTAAAATAGGAAGCAATGGGACACCAAAGTACAAAGTCTGTTCATAGCCAAGGCTTGTTCTTTAATAGGGTATCCAGAGAAGACCTTGTGGAGAATGGAATCCTGGGAGTGAAGACTTAAAGGAAGTGGACAGTCAGACTAAGTGACATTTGGCAAGAATGTTCTAGGCAAGGGAACAGTTAAGTGCTGATGTGGTGAGACAGAGGCGCGTTTGAAGGGCAGCACAGAGTCCAGTGTGGCTAGGAAGTGAGGGTATGGTGGTGAGGAAGGCAGCCGTGCAGGGGAGCCTGAGCCCTAGAGACAGTACTATGAAAAAGTGGCTGTTATAGCATGCCATTGAGACTAATGGGGGCAGTGCTTTGTTTATATTTTCATGCTTCCAAGGTTATAATAGATATGAAGGCATGGGTCCAGTTTCTTACAGTAATAGGTGTGTGCTACTTTTCTAATTTTTCAAAATTAGCTGGATGGAACATTGAAGTACATTGCCTGTGTGCACGTGTGTGTGTGTGTGTGTGTGTGTGCGCGTGTGAGCATGTGAGCATATGAGTATATGTGTGTATTAGAGCATGCATGCATGTATGGAGTATAGGATAGCCTTGGATATCATTTTCAGGGGCCATCCTCACCTACTTTTTGCTTCTTCTCCTCTTCCATTCCCAGAGATACTTGCTCATCAGACTGGCTGGCCTGTGAATCCCAGGCAACCAGCCTATCCTGGCCTCCCTGGCATGCACCGCAAATGTACCATAAAACCCTAACTTCACATTTTAGTTTTTAAACCTGGCCCTGGGGCCTTGAACTCAAGGTCCTCACACTTAAAAGGCAAGCGCTTTACTTGATTGAGCTACCACTCAGCACCGCACTAGATCTCTTGATTTTTAAACTGTGAAATTAATTTTGATTTTAGGAGCCCTAAGGCAAAGGAAATAATGGCAGATAGGCTAATCTTAGACTACAGTCAACTGCTTTTGAGTAATTTTTTTTTTTAATCATACAACAAATAACCCCATTCTCTGGTTTTTACAGAGAACAATTGTCTGGGCACAGATGGCTTCAGATCTGACCTGTGTTCTTTCTGCCTTCTACCATTTAAAACTGTAGTGAGGACTGGTGCGCCTTAGCGGACACGGACACGCAGGTGGAAGCGTTTCATATGCAAGCATCACTGCCTGAGGTGATTAGATGTGACCTGGCGAGGTGAATCATGGGGCTACAGTCTGCAAGTGGCTCAAGGACGAGTCCCGTGATGCCAGTGGGTAGTGGCCCCCTCTCTCCATTCCTCTTGACACGGCAGCCTTTGGACATCCATCTGGCTTTATTGCCGGAGAGGTTTATTATACTTAGCACAGCGTTCTCCACAGCCCAGTGATATAATTATGATGGTTATCCTCTCTTTATCTTCCTGCTCGCTCCCGTTTATGAGATGAAAGGCCCTGGTATAAATATGTGACAATGAAGGCACGTGCCTCCTCTTCCTTCACCCTAATGGACGAACAGCTGGGAGTTAATGAGGTTTTAATAGTGAGTGTGTGTGTGTGTGGGGGGGGGGCTGCTTGGTTGCAGACGGTGTCTCTGCTGAATACTCTGCGGTCTCGTTGTTTTTCTATTTCCCTTTAACATTAGCTTTATGGATACCTGCAAACACCTGCTTAAGATTCACCCAGCATGGAACAGACATATTTCTCATTTGGATCACCTTGGCCTCAGCCGACTCCTCTTTAATTATGAGGCCCCCTCACAACTTCACGGGAGGTTTTATATCTTCATTTTTTTAAAGGGCCTCAGAAATGTTCTGTGGGCTGAAATTTGTATTTGACACAGAAACAGCATCTTGCATGAGCATATATATATATAAAAACATACACACATACACACACAGATACACACACACATACACACACACACACACACACACACACACACACACACACACGGTCCTTTTCAGTTTCTTGTTGTAGTCTTAAAGGCAAAACAAGATAACAGCCTTCACCCACTAATACGGTCTCTTGCAGCAGTCTTAGCTTTTAATTCCCATTTTTCTTCCACTCCTAAATTTAAATTTCCTCAGACCTATTCATTTAAAATCCCAGGCACCACATAATTTCTTGGAGCTGAAAAGAAAAATTACCATGATTAGCCACAGCATCTTTAATGCACTTTGTGGCCCACCATTTGAAGCTTGCAAATCGCGCCTCTGTTTTTTTTTTTTTTTTTTCCCATCTGCTATTTGGAGTTACCTTCCGAGATCAGCTGGACAAGTGGCACTGCCATTACAGAGAAGACAGCCAAGACACACTACATTATTCATTGAGGTTAAGTGGCAATTGAAGCCAAAACATGGGCACCGTTAGACTGGAGACAGTGTCAAGGGTGGCGAAGACACCCGTTCTTCGTAAGAGCACTTTGCTCACGCACATTCAGACATACAGGTAATTTTTATTTTTAAACATAGAGCACATTCTCCACAGCAGCCTACAGCTTGCTTAACCTATTTGTGTAGCGTTAAGGAGAAACAGATGTGGCAGGAGATATGTAGGTCTGTCTGCCTTTTGCCTTGCGGGGCTGTGTTATAGTTTGTTTAGTCCCCTGTTAGAAGCCAATTAGGTCACTTCTTATTTATTTATTTGGCTTTACATCTTAAAAGGAGTGATCTGAATAACTATGCCTACAATCTTTGTTTCTATGTTGTACATATGCCTAGAGAACACATTCCAGGTGGTAGAATTTCTGAGTTAAAGGTTATTTAAAATTCTGATGTGCATTTAAAAAGTATCTTAGCATTTTATCATGTATTTATGGAGAATAAAAGTAGCATGAAAGAGTCTGCCCTCCCTTCTGACCTCTCCTAATACCTTGAATGCTTATAAACAGTTGGCATTTCATATCCAGTTTTTTGTTCATTTATGATTTTTGGGTTCTCAATTATCTTTTTTCCTTAATTGCTTTAAAATTTATTTCTTTTTTTTTAATGTGTGGTCATTTATTTTTTTATTCGATATATTTTTATTTACATTTCAAATGATTTCCCCTTTTCTGGCCCCCCCCACTCCCCGAAAGTCCCATAAGCCCCCTTCCCTCCCCCTGTTTTCCCACCTAACCCTTCCCACTTCCCTGTTCTGGTTTTGTCCCATACTGCTACACTGAGTCTTTCCAGAACAAGGGGCCACTTCTCCGTTCTTCTTGTACCTCATTTGATGTGTGGATTATGTTTTGGGTATTCCAGTTTTCTAGGTTAATATCCACTTATTAGTGAGTGCATACCATGATTGATCTTTTGAGACTGGGTTACCTTACTTAGTATGATATTCTCCAGCTCCATCCATTTGCCTAAGAATTTCATGAATTCATTGTTTCTAATGACTGAATAGTACTCCATTGTGTATATATACCACATTTTTTGCATCCATTCTTCTGTTGAGGGATATCTGGGTTTTTTCCAGCTTCTGGCTATTATAAATAGGGCTGCTATAAACATAGTGGAGCATGTATCATTAAAATTTATTTCTTCTATTTTTGAGATTATCATATAATTGCATTATTTCCCCCTTCTCTTTCATCCCTCCAAGATTTCTTGCTCACTTTCAAATTTACAGCCCTTTCATTTTCATTAATTGTGTGTGTGTGTGTATATATATATATATATATATATATATGTATATACGTATATATATTCTTTAATTGATTTCTGGAACTCTTCATATATAGAAGAACATACCTCCATAATATTCTGTTGCAGATATTTGTCCTCAATTGGTCATACATAGTTGTTGATCTTACCCCTATCTAAGATAAGATTTTCCACAAGAGTGAACAGTTATTGTAAAACTATACTTGATAAATTTGAAAAGCCAAGAAAGAAGAAACTCCAAGCCCTAGCACTCCTATTTATTAGTGAGAGCCACACTTGTTCTTTTGTTGTCTGCTCAGCCTGTTCATGCTTGTTTATGTGCATCTGTGATCTCTCCCCAGTGTTTAGTTTATTTTGCAAATGTGAGGATATCAACGTAGAGAAGCTAGAGTGTTTTTGCTCTGCTCTATCCTGGTTTCTGCCTTGTTCTGTTCATGGGAGAAGCTGGTCCCAGGGCAAAGATTCTTGACCTTGAAGTCTGTTTATCTACCTCATTTTAGGTCTAGATTTATGTGTTTTAGGCATTTGACAGGAACTCGGATATTATGTCATTTAAAAACAGAGATTAATGTGCTTTCTCTTTATTCTCGCATAATTAAGAAAAAGAATGTAAAAAGCAGTGTGTGTGTGTGTGTGTATGTTTGCTTGTGCATGTGAATGTGTGTAAGCACACATGAGCACATGTGTGGAGATCAGAGAACTCATGCCTTTGCCCTTGCCTCCCTCTGTGTGTGAGATAGGATCTGTTCTTTACCACTGCATGTGCAAGGCTGGCTGGCCTGTGGATTCCTGGGATTCTCTGGTAATGCTAGCATCTTAGCTGAAAGCACATTGGATTCCTGATGACGCTTGTTGCTGTGTCTGTCTACAATAGCTTCTGGGGATTCAAATTCAGGCCTTCCTGTTTGTTCATCAAGCTCTCTACCCATGGTGCCACCTTCCTTTTCTTGCCTAATTTTACTGGTTACAACTCCCATGATATAGTTGAATAAAGGAAGTGAAAGCGAATAGTTTTGCTTTGTTACTGATCTTAGAAGGGAATTCATTTCCTCATCCATAGCTGTGTACATTTGTGCTTGTTTTGGCTGTGTGTGTCCTTTATTTATTGAGAGACTTTTTATTTAACAAGTGGATCTTGAGTTTTGTTAACTATTATTATTCTTTTCCTTTTTAAATACTCACTATGTAGACCAGGCTTGGAGTCAAACTCAGAGCCTGCCTTTGCCTCCCAAGTGCTGGAACTAAACAATGTGTACCTTCACACCTGGCTCATGTTAACTACTCTTTATGTGTTCAATGAGGTAGTTCTATGACTTTCTCTCTCTCTGTGTGTTCTTATATATGAATTACTTTGATGTATTTTGTAAAAAAATAATTTAATTTATATTTGTTCAAGTTTATTGTTTGAGTGTGTGTATGTGTGTGTATGTGTGTGTGTGTGTGTGTGTGTGTGAGAGAGAGAGAGAGAGAGAGAGAGAGAGAGAGAGAGCGCACAAATACAGGTGCCTGTGTATGTATGTGTAGGCCAAAATAGGGTGTCATATCCATTGGAGCTGGAGTTACAAGCATTTGCAGGACACCTAGCTTGTAGGTTGGTGCTAGGATCTGAACCCTGATCCTCATGGTTGCACAGCAAATGCTATTAACTTCTGAGTCATTTCTCCAGCCCCTTTTGATCTAGTTTTTCATATTGTATCATCTTTGCATTCCTTGATTAAATCATACTGTTATGGTATACTGTTATTTTCGTGTACTGTTAAGTTTGATTTTGATTAATTTGTAACTAATTATTGTAAAATATCTTATAAATAATTTTAAGGGATATAAATCATTGGTATTTGTCACATTCATAGTGTTGTGAAAACCATCATGACTGACTGACTTCCGGAATATTTTCAACACCCCAAAGGGAAATGTATTACCCATGGCACTTGTCCAAACAGAGAGTCTATGAAGCTGTGCTCATCCAGTCAGAGGGGGGATAATACACATAATGGCTACCTTTGTCCACTTTATCTCTCTTTTGGGTTTACCTTGAGTCTCTCCCATATCTTATTCCTGAGCTACATCTCAAGCTCACAATTTGCCATGGGTCCTTGTCTTTATTTCTAATGGGGAACAAACTCAGACAAGATTATAATATGAAGAGGTAAAATCTGGAGCCGCTGATGGATGTTTAGTAATGGAGGTGTTTAGTAATGAATGTCCTTTTCCTGGTAAATGGGGCTTCCTAGTAAGTGAGAGTCCTAGGAAACTGAAGGCTCACAGCCATAAGGAGAAAGCTTCCTGCAGTTGGTAACTGGGCTGGAATTCCTGCTTCTCTGCTGACAAAGGCTTCAACCAGATCCCTTGCTGAGGGCAGCTCCTTATCTTCATGTCACCTAAGGTCCCGCTTCTGTCCTGCCTCAATAATGATTTATTTTCTCATGAGTAGGTCTCCCATAATTTTGTAGTTTTAGTTGTGTATGTATTCGTATCTAAGTGAATGTTTGCACTTATTTATAAGTTACCTACTTGTACTTCTGTTTATTTTGATGTATTTGGTTTTGGTATCATAGGTATAAGGTTCACATATAATTAGATAGCTAATGTTTCTCCATTTTTTTTTTTACATCAGAATGATTTACATTAAATTGGTATTAATTTTTATTTTTTTGGAACATTTTAGCAGTAAACTCTCTATACGTAGGTTTTCCTTGTGGGATGGTTTTAAACTATGGAGCTAGTCTTTTTGATGACCTAGTGGTATTGGGTCCTGGTGGACCTCCTACCACCACCTCTCCCAAAACAAACAGATTGTTGAAAGAGAGAGATTGTTTCAAGTCTTGTTTGGGAAAATGCAGTTAATCACTGTTACAGAAAACAAACAAACAAACACAAACACACCAACAAAATCAAATTCCTCATTTTCAAAAAATTAAATTTAGTTTTTTTTTTTAAATGGGGTCATGGGTGGAAGTAATATGTAACATATGCAACTGTCATACCACTTATCCCTTTAAAAAGCATGACATTTTACATACAGTGTGAGCGCCTTAACTGTAGTGTGCTTTTCTTTAAGCTTCTGTTTACTGAGTGACTCTTTAACCCACTAGTGAATTACCATGTTGGCTTTAGACCGTTGTTTTTTGCAGAGATTAAGAATAAGAGCAAAATCATATTTATCAATATTTCTACCTTCACAGCATTATTCATTCATTCATTCGTGCATGTGTGTGTGTGTGTGTGTGTGTGTGTATGAGTGTATGTATGTGTGTGTATGCATGCCTCCAGAAGTCTGTGTGTACCAGATGTGTGAAGATGCCCATGTAGGGCATCAGGCATCGGATTTCCTTCACTCCTGGAACTAAATGGTAGCTGTGAGATGATACTGATGCTGGACACTGAACCCAGGTTCTCTGAAGAGCAGTGAGCACTCTTGACTGATGAGCTATCTCTCTAGTCCAAATCCCCAGCATTTTTTATTTCCTTGCATAGACCTGAATTTCCACGTAGTGTCATTTTCCTTCTGTTCTGCCTGGAGGTACTTTATTGTTTCCTGTTGTGCTGATTATAATTTCTCTTGACTTCTGTTTGTCCGAGAAACTTTTCATTTGGTCTTCAAAAGATCATCACACAGGCCTTATATGTTGTAACTTCCTTTGAGATCAGTTCTTTGACTCAATGACTATTTAGAAGCGTGTTGCTTAACTTCCAGTTTCCCCACTGGTTTTCTCAATATCACTGGTTTCCAACTTAATTAAATTGTTATTTTGGTATCTAGTCTTTATAGTTGTAATACATTTGAGTTTAGCAAGACTTGTTTTATGGCTGCAATAGTCAGTATTCAGATAGCTTACCATACCCGGTCACATGGCATGTGCTCAGACACAGTGGGCAGTTCTCCATCTATCTGCAGTGCATCTGGTCAATATTGTTGCTCTACACATAATATCTTTGTTGGTTTTGTGTCATGAATCTACTAGTTGCTAAGATAGCAGAGTTAAAATCTCTAGCTGTAGAAGAATTTTCTCTTTCTTTTTTTATTTCCTCACTTTTGCTTCATTTATTTTATTTTTAAGCACTCTACAATATATTTTCATGACTTTTTAAATTTTTCTGTTAAACTGACTCTTAGTATAATACAATGTATCTCTTTATCTATGATAGTATATTTTGGGAGGCATATTACAATTGCTCCTTATACAAATCTATATTTAAATCAATTTTTTAATTAAAAGTTTTAAATGTCCTGTTTGGGTCTGTGTACATGAGTGCAGGTGGCCATGAATGCCAGAAGAGGGTATTGGATCCCCTGGAGCTAAAGTTACAGGTGGCTGTGAACCACCTGCTGTGGGTTTGGGAACTAAATTTGGGCCTCGGAATGGTAGTAAATACTCTTTACTGTTGAACCATCTCTCTCCAGCCTGTGATTCCAGGCTTGTATGCATGACACATCACTTTTTGTTTTGTTTTAAAACACCATTTACTTTCAACTTTCTTGTGTTAAATTGTAGATAACATTTCTGTTGTGAAATGGCTACCTTATTGATCCTGTAGTCCTTTACCATGGATTGTAACTTAATGTGTTTTGGATTGAGTACTCTAGTTTTGCTCTACTGCTTGAAGTGTCTCTTTTTCTGTTCTTTTATTCCCCCTTTTATTGTTCTTCTCCCCCCCCACCCGCTGTGTAAATTTTGGAGAGTTCTACTTCAATTTTGCTTCTGTATTTCACCTGCATGTTTGAGTATAAGATTCTGAATTCTGGACTTAAGAGATGAATCTGTGGATAAAGTGCTTGCTGTACAGGCATGAAGACCTGCATTTCGATTCTCATAACTCCTGTAAATCCAGATAGAGTAGTTGCACATCTGCAATCTTAGCATTCCTATAGCAAGATAGGATGCAGAGAAAGGAGAATGCTGGAAGCTCATGGGCTAGCTACACTGGCACACACAACCAATAATGAATAGTAAGAGACCCATTCTCAGACAAAGTGGAAGGCAAGGCTTGAGGCTTGAGGTTGTCTTCTGATTTCCACAGTTTATACCGGTCATTTGAACCTGCAAAACACACACACACACACACACACACACACACACACACACACACACGAAAAAAATAAATTGTATGTTTGCTTTTACTTTTCCTCCAGTGTCTCTGGAGGAACTCCATTCTCCTTTCCCTCTCTACTACCTTCTTCCCCTCTTAAGACACTCTCATCGTATAGTTCTAGGTGGCCTAGAACTTGCAATGTAGACTAGATTGGTCTTAAACTCACAGAAATCTGCCTCTTTGCCTCCCAAGTACTAAGTTATAGGACTAACAGCATCTGTCACCATGTCCAGAGTGTTGCTTACACGAGTCTCATCACTCTGTGTTGACATCTAGGTAGTGTTACAGACTAGGAGACTGAGCTAAGTATTATTCATGCACAGAAACAGGCCATAGTTTCTCTCCGGCTGTAGTCTTGAGTTGTCTTATCTAAAGACAACAAGCAGTTGAGCTGTTTTTTGTGGTTTGCTGTTGTTCTCATTCCTTCAGTCACCCACAACCTCACATGTCTTTTGCAGGGGGCTGTTGAGCTTTTGTTGTAGTCAATACTGGACCTGACAGCACATATATATGATGGCCTGACCAACATGTGTATCACAAAGATGTTCTCCCTTCCTGCTCTTGTCCTTCCTCATTGGTTGGCAGGATCTGCTTATTATTCCGCATAATCCCTTCCTTTGATATAGTGTTATTTCTTGTCTCTTTTTCTCCAGTACTGTCTCAGGCAGGCCTGGGATGCAAGGCTAGTGCTCTCTCCACGCTTTTGCTTTTTCTTATTGCTAGCTGCACTTTTCCCTTGTATCCAGAGAGAGTTTGGTTTGGAGAGGGAAGCTCTTGCTTCCAACAATTGTATCTGACTTCTGTTTTTTTTTTTTTTTTTTTTTTTTTTTTTTTTTTTTTTTAAAGCACTGTAGGATCTTGTAAATGAGTGGGCTTTCTTTCTCCGTCCTAAGGGTGGATAGTGCATGTGTTGGGTAGGAGAGTCAGGTGTTGCCCTCCTCATAGGCAATTCCTGCCTCCTGTCTCTGCTGTGACTCTTGCAGAGTATATGAGAAGATTCCAGAAGACATGCTTTATGCCTGTTTCCTGGTGATCTGTTCCACATCTAGGACCTTGGAAAAGAATGAGTGCACATCCTTCCTCCTTCCGCCCGTTATGTGAACTTTAGGAAACTGTTAAATGTTCAGCTGATTTCTTATTGCTGGCTTTTATGGCAGCCTCACTTTGACAAAAGGAAGCTCATGCCCTCAGAGCCATTTGCAATCCTTTGGAATGGACTTCCTTCAAATTCTTTGTGATACTCTGATGGGCTCACAGGGTTTACAATTTTGCCAATTTTCTAGCTTTGTTTGTTGTTATTTTGGTGGGAGCTGTTCTCTTTGCAATTTTCTACATCTTAAGCACCAGTGTGGAGCTCCTGTCTGTATTTTGACTTTTCTTTTTCCTAGTTGTAGCCATGTAATTTTTTCATACACATATATAATTTTCTTTCTTTATGCTTTGATTTGATGTTTTGATTAAAAAGGGCTTCCCTATTATAAACGAACAGAAAGAGAGCCATGTTTTTTTCATATCATGTTTACATTTTATTATTTTGCAATTTAAAAATTTCACCCACCTATGCAACAGAGCATGTTAATTCACATTACTGTCCCTCCAAGCAGCGATCTGGTCAACCTATTTGTTGGATGTCAACTTTGCTATATGACTTCTCCAATGTGAGCAGTCCCTGGTGAAAGGCGGAGCCTGTCACAGTCATAGCCTTCACCGTATGAGTGTGCTTTTCTTGTGCTGTTTTGGTTTACTTTCTGATTGAGTGGACAGAGCATGGGAAAGGTTTCCCTCAGTTTGTGCATCACAGTGTTCTGTCAAATGAGTTCAGTAGACCTTTGTAAAGGTCAAGGTCTTCTAAAAGCTTCCTTTTCAGTATATACATTCTTCAAGTTACATCTGGCATTGTATTTTGTCTTTTCTTTCTCTTGCTAGGGTTCTAAGCCAAGGTTTCACATTTGCAAGGCAAGTATTCTGCCCATGATAGGATTGTGTCTTAATCAATTCATTGTCAGATAAAAATACTATAAGTTGGACAGACACTTGGCAGTGGAGCTTTTTACGAAAGAATCCCTGTGACCCTGGGTCCAATCCCTAGTACCCTTTCCTACTTCCCTAGAGATTCATTTAATAAATAATGTACCAGAGCTGCTGAACATCTTAGCTGAGCAACATGACTTACAGAGCCTTGGCTGTTTGGTTGTTTCCTCTTGTGCTTGTGTGGATGAGTGGGAGTTGATGCTGTTCACCACAAGGAAAGATAATTGTACTGGATATTTTTCTAGTCCAGGGAAAGGTCATTATGGAAAATTCTAAGTAGAGTTTCCATTGAATGAAAACCATCTTTATAGTGTGTACCATCTGAAAGTTGCAAAACGAGTAAGTTGAATCATAAACAGAGGCTTCCAACATCACCACATGCTCTATGATTCAAGGTTTATTTCATCTCTCTTGCTCCCCTGTCCCAGGCCTAGAGTGACTGTTATTGTTCATGTTATAGAATGGGCTAGTGAAGTCATTCTCAGTTAAAGGCTTTCTGTTGGCATCACGGTAACCATCTAGTTGTGTTCTCAGGCCCTTCTTTTGTCATACAGTCACTTTCTCCATGGTCTTCCTCTCTGATCCCTGTTGTCCTGTATCCATTCTTCCACAAGGTCTTTTCCTAGGAATCTTTCAACAGTTCACTAAGTATTGAATTAAAATTAAATAGCCCCATTCATGCCATTGGTATGATTCCATAAAGAGTATTATAATAAACTTGCTTCCTGGTCCAAAGCTAACAAACAGACAAACAAACAAACAAACAAACAAACAAGCAAAAGCCTTGAAAGTTCTGAAATGCATTTGTTACCTTAATACAACCCCATTGACTCAAGTTGGGGCCTTTTATGACCTCACATTGGAGCCAAGTAGTGAGCAGAATAAACTTAGGATGAGAGGTTGGAATTTCTGCACTCAGGTAGAAAGAAGGAAGCCAGGGAGAGAATTTCACTTCCCCACCCACATTAACCCATGTTTCAGTGACTTCTAATAAACTATTTGTCACTTGAGCTTCATAGATGCTAGAGCAGAATGTTGAACACCACACCCTCGCAAAGAGAGTGAAGAAGGCTCAGCCCTTGCCCCACGTAACTTCTTTATAACAAACTAACCAAGGTAAAGTGTAGTCCTGAGTTGAATCATTCTAGGGATTTGTCATGGTCAAAGGACCACCCCCCATCTCAGCTCCCTTGGCTTACACAATTCTTGCTTACTTTAAACATTCTCTTCCTTTGTCCCATTCCTCAAAGCTACTTTTATCTAGCAGTGCCCCATCTCTATAGTCTACTTGACTCTGGCCATTTTAGAATATGTCAAAATCCTTTATACTTTTAAATACATTGAAAATGTATGATCCTTCCAAGTCCTAATTTTAACTGCTATTGGACATTGTTGTTAAAGCTTTCGTGGATTAAAAGGTCATAACAACTGGATGACTGATGTAGCTCACTGGTAAAGCCCTGGCCTAGTATGTATGAAATTCTGGGTTCAGTCTCTAACAGAAAAAAATGATTATAATAATATCAAGCTGAGCAAAATAGAATGTAAAAATATAATGAGCCAACAATCTCAAATATAAGGTATAAAAATCATGGCATTTGAATGGAATTATATTTGGATTTGTGTGTATGTGTATGTGTGTGTGTGTGTGTGTGTGTATATATGTTTGTGTGTATGTATATGTTTGTGTGTATGTATATGATTGGAACATATTTATATATGTACACATGTGAATGTATGTGTGCATGTGGAGGCCAGAGTTTGATGTTAGATGTCTTCCTTAGTCATTTTCCATCATGTAATGCTACATCTGTGCATCCAGAGGTCAGAGAACAATGTAGGTGTTGGGGATCAAACTCTGGTCTTCAGAATTGGTGACAAGTGCCTTTGCCTGCTGAACCATTTGTCTGTCCCCAGCTTTTAAAAAGCATGCTTCTGTGTCTAGCCTAGAGGATAAGCACATTTGCAGGCTATCTTCCCTGGGTTTTCATGTCAGAAAAGTATACTAGGTAAGTTGTTCAGCCTTTGGTACAGCTTTTAACAGTTGCTTTCTTGCTTTACAATAAACCATGTATGAAAAATAGGATCAGAAGAATGTAATCCTCCATCCAATAACTTAATGACTGTTTTGATAAGGACACATCATGAATTAAGGGTTATGCTCCTTACAGTGGTGGATTCTACTGTCTTAGAGCACAGGTAAGATTTCTTATATTATATACCAAGATGGCAGTTTTCTGGGATTCCTCTTCTGTGTTAAGGATTTTCATGGTCATTATAATTCTTGGCAGGAGTTGAGTATATGTATGGTGTGTGGGTTCTTTTTTTATTTCCTGATTTTCATTTTTTTCAGTTTTTAAATTAATCATTTTATTTATTTACATTTCAAATGATATCACCCTTCCCAGTTACCCCTCTACCAACTCCCCATCCCATCTCTCCCCCTTTGCCTCTATGAAGTGCTCCTTTGCCATTTACCCACTCCTGCCTTACCCTTCTAGCATCCCTCTAAGCTGGGGCATCAAGCCTCCTTCCTTGATGTCAGATAAGGCTATCTTCTGCTACATAGGTATCTGCAGTCCTGGTCCCCTCCATGTATACTCTTTGGTTGGTGGTTTAGTCCCTGGGAGCTCTGGGTAGTGCAGTTGGTTGATACTGTTCTTCCTATGGGGTTACAATCCCCTTCAGCTTCTTCAATCCTTCCCCTAGCTCTTCCATCTGGGTTCCCGAGCTCAGTCTGATGGCTGTAAGTATCTGTATCTGTATTGGTAGGGGGTTGCTAGAACCTCTCAGGGAACAGCCATAAACAGGTCTGGCAAATGCATATTAATATGCTTTTATTAACTTGAAAATAGCCTCAGTATTATTGGGGAAAGTTGCTAAAGTTAGAAATATATAGAAATTTATACACAGTTATTAATGCACAATTCTTACATATGTCTATATAGAGCTGAAGTAATGATGATCAATTGCAATTTTTAAACTAACTTGCAAGGGTGCAAACATAATACTCATTCAACAGAGACTATATTTTGAATTTTGACCTTTTCCTAGGCTGGTGAGTTGAAGCATCCTATAGTACTGGTCAATAGCAGCATGAGGTAAGACATTGCTAAGGCCATAAAGGCAAGAACAGCTGTGAAATGTGCATTTATGTACACATGTTGTATATGTGGATACATATGTGCATGTTTGTGGGTAAAGCCATGGCAGCTGTGAAGTAAGGTTTAGTGAGTTTTGAAACACTTGGGTGTTTAAGATACTAAAACATACAAAGAAATTTCTCAAGCTCATAGAGCTGAAAAGTCACTGCCTTAACTTTATCCCCCATTCTCCAGTTCCAATTACAGTTTTCTTTATTTTTTGTATTATATATTAAAACATTATTTTTGAAAATAGACATGAATGGGGTGGAGAGATGCTTCAGTGGATAAAGGCACTTACCACGAAGCCCAGCAACCTGAGACTGATTCCCTGGCACGCATATATTAGAAGGAGAGAAACAATTCTCTCAAGTTGTTCTCTGATCTACACATGCATGTCCCCTCACATACACACATGCAGAATAAACAAAGTGAAATTAAAATATGTGCATGTCCTATGACATGGATATGTCAATTTTATGTCTTCTGTGTGTTAACACTTCAGTTTGGCTGGGAAGAGAAATCTTTTTGGAAATCTGACACTACTGGCTTTCACACAGCATTTCTTCAATGTAAATCTAATAAAAATAGTTTCATCCTTATCAGTCCTGTTAGTATTTTTTCCTCTGCTTCCCATAGCTCTTATATTTGACTTTGTTATTGTAGCTGCTGCTGCTGCTGCTGCATCAGTGTGGATTGTAAGACTCAGGACACCTGCTTAGCTGTCACTTCACTCTTCATTCTGAGTATTGGGGAGTTGACTGAGTTTATGCGTGTATACATTGTATATGCTTGTTGTTGCATATAATTTTCCTGATGAAGTGAAACCATAGACCTAGAATACCCAGCCCTTTAGTGAGACTTGTCATCTCTCTTCCTCTTCTTTCTCTTCACCATGATGTGTACGGCTGTATCCTGAAGACTGCATGTGAGAACGCCGGGAACCAGGAACATGTAAAATGTAGAAGTTTGTGGGGTTTAGAACATTGGCATAGACTTCAGAGTTTGACCATCTTTAGTTAATAAAAACAAAAAGGAGAACATAAACCTAAAATTCCCTCCAAATCTTTTTCTGCAATGTTGTGAATCTTGAATGATTTTGGCATTTTGGAGTAGAGATGTTCACCCTTTAGCGCTGGTGCTCTTTGGAGTCGCAGACCCAGCCTGTCTGGCCACTTTATTTGATTAGTTTGTTTCCTTTGGTCTCCAGGCCCTCATCTCACTCCACATGACAGCTCTTAGAACAGGCATTTCAAGGTGTGGTCAGGACTTGAGCAATGGCTACTCAGACCTTTTGCTGCTAATCCTTTCCTCGAAGCTCGGGTTGAGTTCCTTCATGGGGAACCATTCTGTTTCCTTAGAGTCTACTCGGCCTGCCTCTGTTGCCACCACACTCCTGCTTCTCATTGACCAACAACCCACTAACTGTGCTTTAGCTGAATGCATTCTTTCTTAGTTATTTGCTATTCTGATCATGAATGGATCTTTTATCCTCCTTGACTATGGTTTTAGTAGGATCTTCTAAAAGAAAGGGGGAAAAACAGTATAGCTGGTTGTTAAATATGATACCGCAATCTTCCTCTGGGAGTGAATAAAACCTGTGTAGAAACCTGCATCTGCTAGCCTCCGCTAAAGGGAGGCCTGTGGTGCCACAGCAGGGGAGAATGCCCTCGCTTGGTAATTCCTAGCTTAGAGCGTTAATGATGTGTGTGTGTATGTGTGTATGTGTGGGTGTGAGAGAGAGACAGACAGACAGAGACAGAGACAGACAGAGAGGGAGAGAGAGAGACAGGGAGAGCCAGAGGGAGAAGGAGAGGGGGAGGGAGAGGGAGAGGGTGAGGGGGAGGGAGAGGGAGAGCCAGAGGGAGAAGGAGAGGGGGAGGGAGAGGGAGAGGGAGAGGCAGAGGGAGAGGGAGAGAGAGGGAGAGAGAGAGAGAGAGAGAGAGAGAGAGAGAGAGAGAGAGAGAGAATAACATTTACAAAAGAGAGTTTAAATAACACCTAAAATACGGTTTAGGTAATCTAGCACATTATTTAGTCCATTGTGGGAGCCTTTTTTATTTAGAAATAAAACAGAACAAAATTTCCTAAGGGGAATTGTTAAAACTACAAACAAGCTTTTTATATTTTAAATGTACAAGTGCAAGCTTATCATTGGCTTCTATGTTACATGCACAGAGATTTATAGATTTTGTCTACTGAGATGGTTCCACATTCAAATGTAATAGAAAACCAAATAAGAAATCCACCCAACTGTGCATAAGATGTTAGCTTCACAAATGCAGGCACTGCAAAAGACCTGTGAGGCCTTCAGCTGCAGGCCTTTTGCCTAATATCTAACTTTTAGGTGTGTTTGAGTTCATTCTAAATTTATTATGGCTAGTTTTATGATTGGCCCAGTCAAATTTGATCCTCCATCTTCTCCACTATCATGGAATTATGGGAAATGAGAGGTCACAGGGGCTGGGAGGAGGAGTGTTCATTGTCCAGGGAGGTCACTTGTCTGTTGTGCTGGTTGATTCCCCACATCATGTCTGTGCCCCTTCCATGTCTCCACAATGGTCTAGGTTCTCCTTTTTACAGAAGAGTTGAGGGTTTGAGGAGGCATTAGACTAATGTTTGTGGGGAAAATAGTAATATGGGTCATGTGACGGTGAAGATAAGAAGGCAAGCTCTCTTGATCTCCAAATGTGGTGAGCACCAATCTGGTAAAGTGCTGCTGTCATGTTGATTTTTACAGCAGAATGCATTTATTCTTTTATTATTCTGAGAAGTATAACAATGTATTTTAAAGTATATGTCTTCCTTCCTTCCTTCCTTCCTTCCTTCCTTCCTTCCTTCCTTCCTTCCTTCCTTCCTTCCTTTCTTCCTTCCTTCCTTTTTAGTTCTGGGGGGATTAAACAGAGTCTTAAGTGTGCTAAGCACACACTTTTTATTGAGCCACACTCTATCTATGCCTTATTGTCTTTTTTGGTTGGCATGTGTAAATTAAACAGCGTTCAGTGTGGTGTTTGAGCACATGTATATACTCTGCATCCATCAAACCAATCAAACCCCCAACCTCTGTGTGATGGCTAGTTTTATGTCAACTAGACATAAACTATAGTCAGCAGAGAGGAACCTCAACAGAGATAATGCCTCCATAAGGTTGGGCAGTAGGCAAGCCTGTAGGGAATTTTCTTAATTAGTGATTGATGAGGAAGTGTTCAACCCAGTGTGGGTGGTACTGGGCTGGCGGTACTGATTCTATAACAAAGTAGGCTGAGCAAGCCACGAGGAGCAAGCCCGTAAGCTGCAGTTCCTGCCCCTAGGCCCCTGCCCTGTTTGAGTTCCTGTTCTGACTTCCTTCAACGATGAACAAACAGTGCTGTAGAAGTGTAAATCAAATCATCCCCTTTTCTCCCCAAGTTGCTTTGGTCTTGGTGTCTCATCACAGCAGTAGTAACCTTAAATAAGGCACTCTATTAACTATTATCCTATATTCCAGTTGATGTTTCAGTCTCTGCCTATGAGAGAAAACACATAGTACTGGTCCTGTGCCCTGGTTGGCCTGATTCTGCTTAGCATGAGGCTCTTGACTTCCCAGGTTTCTATGAATGGCAGGATTATATTCCATAGTATGTATTTTGCTTTACCCATCCATGCATTGATGGGCATCTAGGTTAGTTCCATATTATGCTGTCCATAGCACCACAAGGGACATGCGTGTGCATGTTTCTCTTTAGCATGTGTGGATTTCATTTTCCTGGGGTATATACTGAAGAGTGGGGTTGTTGCATCAAATGGTAGCTCTATTTTTAGACTGAAAAAAATTATTCTCCACATTGTTTTCTATAATGTCTGTAATGTTAGAGTCTATCCAATGCTGTGCAGAAGTATCTAATTCTCCTTAGCACTGCTAAAATTTGTTGTTGCTAATTTTATAATAGATTCTCAGTTTCATTTCTTCTTCCTGTGATAAAACATACCTGTGAAACCATGGTAAGGAGAAAAGGCTAATTTGGCTCATAGCTGCAGCGTATGAACCATCACTGAAAAGAAGTCCAGGAAGCAGGAACCTGATGCAACTGGACATATCCACAGTGAAGAGCAGAGAATAACAAACCAAGGAATGCTTCCCACCATCAGCTCAGTCTTGCCTTTTCTTTTAGAACGGGGCCCATCCAATGAATGGTGTTACCCACACTATCACGTCAATGAACCCAATTAAGAAAATCCCTTAGTGACATGCCCAAAGCCTGATGTAACAGATAGCTCCTTATTTAAGCTTCCTTCCCGGGTGATCCTAGATGGTATGAAGTTGGCAAAAAAACCCATCATATAAGATATTCTAACTAGAGAGGAATGATTTGCATTGTAGTTTAGATTGTTGTTTTTGTGATGGCTAATGACAATGAACATTTTTCATATGATTATTTTCTGTTTTTCATTTTGATACATGTGTACTCAGGGAATTGAACATTTTGACATTGGATGGGTTTGATATGGGTATTAATTCTTTGTCAGATAAAGTTTAGTCACCTTTCTCTTATTCTGTGAGCTGTTTCTTTATGACTGCTATTCAATTTTTCCTTAGCTGTGTAGAAGAGTTTTATATTATCTAGTCATAGTTGTCTACATTTGCATTTATTTCTTATAATTTTAGATTCGAAGCCAGAAAATCATAGCTACCACAATGTTTTTAAAATGTCCTTTATTTTTATTTTATGTGAAGGAGTGGTTTGTCTACATGTGTGTCTGTGTACCATATGGATATCTGTACCCACACAAGCCAGGAGAGGGGGTCAAATCCCCTGGAACTGGAGTTACAGATAATTGAGGGCCATCCATGTGTGTATTAGACATTGAACCAGGATCCTCTGGAAGAGGAGTTTTCCAGTCCTGCACATATATATCAATGTATTTCTCCTGTGCCTGTGCTTTATTCCAAGTAGTTTATGTTTCTCATCTGCTTTGACTTGATTTTAGTCCAGGGCAAGGGGCAGGGGTCAAGGGTCAGTCTTCTATACATGAACTAGTGTTTCAAGCACTATTCCTTGAAGAGGCTATTGTTTTTATATGTCTGACACTTTGGTCAAGAATCTATTGGCTGAATGTGTATTGGCTTATTTTTGAGATCTGCATTCAGTCCCATTGATCTGTTTTCATGCTGTTTTGACTACTGGTGGCTCTGTCAATGTGCCTTGAGGTTAGGGATTATGATGCCTTTAGCTTTGTTCTTTCTGTTCGGTTTCTGGATTGAATTTAGGATTTCTGCTTAGTTCTAGGAAGAATGTCATTGGCATGTACTGTGTCTATATAGATAGAAGGTGTACTGGATCTATAAATCACTTTGGTATTTGGAACACATTCCTCTCGTGGCTTCTCTTTTATCAGCCTTGTTTCTTGTTTATACCAAGGTGTAGAGAGCCTTATTGAGGTGCCATGCCACCTGGCAGGAACTTGACATCGACCATTGTGAGTTTTTCTCCCAGTCTTTGAGCAGGAACGCCTATGTTAGCCATAATCACCTCCACCTAGGGTGGAGTGCTCAGACCAAGGTGAAGCCTATTGTTCTTCAAGGACCTGCAGTTTCCTGAGAAACACTAGCCACCTGTGGAACAACTGAACTGATTCTGCTGAGAAACTTCCAGCCTTCCTCCCCCCCCCCCCCCCCCCCCCCCCCCCCCCCCGCCTATATATATATTGGGAGTTCTTCTTTAAACTTTGAGACCTTGAATAGCAGGTGTTATCTTGGTCTCTGTCTCTTTTTTGCTGCCTTCCCATATATCCCCAGCTTCCCTTCTAGGTAACCTGCCCACAGTTACATCATGGTTCTAATTTTGTATTTTAATTTTATCATCTGAAAGTTTAATAATTTTTTTTATCAGTTTTAGTATTTTCTAGTGGAATCTTTAGATTTTTCTGTGAGAGAAGGAATCATAACCCGTATAAATAAGGATATTTTGACTTTTCTCTTTCCTGGATGCATAAAATTTTTTAAAAATTTGCCTAATTGTCCTGGAAACTTTCTATTATTATATTCAGTAACTGTGAGTCCAGTTACAACCTTTTCTTGTTTCATATACTATAGAATCATTTTCATCTTTTCCCTTTCCCCATGTAGTATAATTTCGGTTATAGATTTTTCATTATTTTTTATTGTGTAGCGATTATGAGTTTTATCAAGTAATTTTTCTTCATTTCTTGAGACAGTCTTAGGACTTCTTATCCTTTAGTTTCTTGATATAATAAATTATGTCATTCATTGAACTGTCCTTGTATTCCTGAATAAGTTCTACTTGAGCAAGTTTTGATATACTGTTGAGTTTGACTTGTTAATCTTTTGTTATATGTATATTCATCAGAGATGATGATTTATATCTTATCATTTTTATTGTGTTTCTACTTCCGACCTTGTGCTCAATCCTGAGCTTGTAGGATATATTTGGGAAAATTTCTTCCCTTTAAATTCTTGGGAATAATTTGAGAAGAATCAATGTTAGTTTTTCCTTTGAAATCTTGGTATTATTAATCAATGGATGACCCCTGTATATTTTTCTGTGTTAGGAGGATTTTTTAAAATTACTGATCCATTTGCACCAGGGACCCAGGAGACTCCACAGCCTTCTGTGCACAGCCTCCAGGAGGGAGTGATCTCCCAGCAGGCTTTCACTATTGAGCTCAGAGATGAGATCTCCACCTTCTCTCTGGAGGGGACCCAGCCAGGATCACACAGGGCCTAAAATCAGTGGAGCAAATGGGAGAAAGTCTTCCTGCCACCATTTGCACCAGGGAGCCAGGAAACTCCACAGTATTCTGTGCATAACCTGCCAGGAGAGAGAGAGATCTCCCAGCAGTGCTTTCACTTTTGAGCTCAGAGGAGTAAGGACACAGGCTTACAGGCCCACAGGAGGAACAAACTCCAGCCAGAGACAACAATACCACCTAGCACCAGATGGTGAAAGGCAAGCACAAGAACCCTACCAACAGAAACCAAGGCCACATGGCAACATCAGAACCCAGTTCTCCCACCACAGCAATACACTGTAAAAGCAAGAGTTGGATTTAAAAATCATATCTCATAATACTGATAGAGGGCTTCAAGAAAGACTTAAATAACTCTCTTAAAGAGATACAGGAGATCATGAGTCAAGAGGCAGAAGCCCTTAAAGAAGAAACACAAAAATCCTTTAAAGAATTACAGGAAAACACAAACAATCAAGTGAAGGAACTGAACAAAACCATCCAGGATCTAAAAGTGGAAGTAGAAACAATAAAGAAATCACAAAGTGAGACATTTCTGAGATAGAAAACCTTGGAAAGAATTCAGGAGTCAACAATGGAATACAAGAGATAGAAGAAAGAACCTCAGATGTTCAAGATACCATAGAAAACATTGACTCAACAGTCAAAGAAAATGCAAAATGCATAAAGCTGGTAACTCGAAACATCCAGGGACTCCAGGACACAATAAGAAGACCATAAGGATTATAGGTATATACTAGGAGAGTGAAGACTTACATCTTAAAGGCCCAGTAAATATCTTCAACAAAATTGTAGAAGAAAACTTCCCTAACCTAGAGAAAGAGATGCCCATGAACATACAAGAAGCCTTCAGAACTCCCAACAGACTGGACCAGAACAGAAAATTCTTCCAGAACATAATAATCAAAATACCAAATTTACTAAACAAAGAAAGAATATTAAAAGCAGTAAGGGAAAAAGGACAAGTAACTTAAAAAGGCAGACCTATCAGAATCACACCAGACTTCTCACCAGAGATGATGAAAGCTAGAAGATCCTGGGCAGACCTCATACAGACCCTAAGAGAACACAAATGCCAGCCTAGGCTACTATACCCCGCAAAACTCTCAATCATCATGGATGGAGAAACTAAGATATTCCATGATAAAACCAAATTTATACAATATCTGTCTATAAATCCATCCCTACAAAGGATAATAGGTGGAAAATGTCAATACGAGGAGGGAAACTACACCCTAGAAAAAGCAAGAAAATAATCTTCTAACAAACCCCAAAGAAGATACCCACACAAACATAAAAATAACATCAAAAATAACAGGAAACAACAATCACTATTCCCTAATATCTCTTAACAATAATTGACTCAACTCCCCAATAAAAAGACATAGACTAAGAAAATATTTCTCATGTAAATCTTCAATTTTATCAGAAAATGATTGTGTAATTCCCCTTTTAATTAATTTAGTAATTTCTTTTATGTCTACCATTTTATCTGCATTATTTTTCATGATAAACTTCAATTTTAATGTCTTTCTATATACTTCCTCTATTTTATCAGAAATGTTTTCAATGTAAATCGTTGATTTGATCACAAATGTTTCTAATTCCACCTTCAATTAATTTAGAAAATGTTTTTATATCTACCATTTTATATGTAAAAATTTCCATGAAATAGTCAATTTTAATGTGTTTTTCTATTTATTTCTTGAATTTTACCAGAAATATTTTCCATGTAAATCTTCAATTTTATCTGAAAATGTTTATAATTCCACCTTCAATCAACTTAGAATTATCTTTATGCCTGTCATTTTATCTATATAATTTCCATGATAATATTTAATTTAACATATTTTTATATATATTTCTATAATTTTATCAGAAATATTTTCCATGTAAATCTTCCCATTTATCCAAAAATGCTTATAATTCCACTTTTAATCAACTTTGGAATCCTTTTATGCCCATTATTATTATTTCTATATAAAATTTTCCATGATAATCTTCAATTCTAACATGTTTTTCTACATTTTTCTACAATTTTATCAGAAATATTTTCCACATAAATCTTCAATTCTGTCATAAAATGTTTCTATTTCATATTTAAATTAATTTAGCAATGCCTTACATGTCTACCACTTTACTCCTTAATTTCCCATGAAAATTGTCAATTTTAACATTTGTATCTGAAATATTTTCCATGTAAATCTTTAATTTTATGATAAAATGTTTTTACTTCCCTTTTTAAAAATAAAATAAAACAAATGATAAAAAAATTGAAAAAAAATTACTGATCCTATTTCACCACTACGTATAAGCCTGTTAAGGTTTTCTGTATCTTCATGGTTCTATTTTACAAATATATAAGTGTGTGTGTGTGTGTGTCTGTGTGTGTTCATTTATGTTGTTCCCTAGTCAGTTTTTTTATTTGTAATTATTTGAACATAGGGTGCAGTTCAGTTTGTATAGCATGCACAAAGCACTGGTTTTAGTCCCAGCACTGTATAAAAGGCAGAACAGTGGTCTATGCTAGCACTTAGGAGGTGGAGGTCAAGAGTGTCAAATATTCAAGGTTATCTTCAATTATAGAGCAATTATTTAGATGTCAGCCTGGGCTGTAAAAATCTCCTGTGTATGTATGGTGTATGTATATGTGAATGTAGGCACTCTTAAGTCATGACATGTGTATGGACAATGTGGGGGGTTGGTCCTCAATTTCATCTTGCTTAAATTAGAGTCTCTTTTGTGTTCATGCTGTATAAGCCCGACTATCTGACCCGAGAGTTTCTGGGATTTTCTTGTCTCCACCTCTCATCTCGCAGTAGGAGTTGGCATTATAGAGGCATGCTACATGAGCTCCAGGATCTGAACTCAGGTCTTCTCACAGGCATGGCAAGTACTTTACCTAGTCCCTAGCCTTGATTATTAATCTCTCTTTTTATTCTGGAGTATTTTTAGAAGATACATGGTATGATTTATAGTATTTTCTATTTCCCAAGGCTCATTTTGTGGCCTGATACATTGCCTGTTCTAGGGAACTTTAAGTTTGAAGAAAGGAATGTGATTGTGTGGCCATCAAGGAAATGCTCTGTGAACATGTGTTGAGAACATGTGATCTGTAGTGTTACTTGGTTCTTACGCTCTTTTGTTGATGTTTTTGTTTGTTTTTTTTTTTTTTTTTTACTTACTTTTTTGGTATGGATGATATGTCAATTAGTAAGAGTCAGATATTGAAATGACCAACTACTACTTTATTATCTCCTACCTATATCTTTAAATCTAATTACACTTATTTTTTTTTAAAAATCTCTGATATTATTTGAGTATATCTTTAAATTGTTTTATATTGTTAAAATAATCCCTCGTATGTAACAAAGTATATGCATGCACACAGCACATTTGAGAGACCTCTGCTCATGCTTAGGAGAAGCTTAATTTTTCTCACTTATACTACTTTGTCATTTATTTTATTTTTAACTGTTTCTCAGGCCTTAAAGTCTTCCAGAAACTCAAAGCAATATGGTTTTCTGCTTTTTCTTTAAAGTTGTGGCTCAATACAAATCTTGCCATTTGCTTTTGGGTGGCTTGGTGCCTTACTGCTGGGAAGAGAAACCATTGGCTAAGGCAACTCTTACAGAAGAAGGCATTTAATTGGAGGCTTGTTTATAAATTCTGAGGCTTAGTCCATTATCATCATGGAGGAGAGCATGGTGGGAGCCTTGCAAGCAGAGGGCAGAGAGGGAGACACTGGGCTGGGCATGGACATTGGAAACCTCAAACCTCACCCCAGAGACACATCTCCCCCATACCTCCTACTCCTTTCAAATAGCGCCATGCCTTGGTGACTAAGCATTCAAATATATGGACCCATGGGGGCCACTCTCATTCAAACCACTGCACTGGACCTTTTGCCTTTTATATTTTTCACTTGTCAAATGTGACTTATGTGCCAGTCTGAGTGATTCAGATTTTCCAGAGCCTCTTTGATCTCATCAAGATCATATCCCACCGTGAAGCTCAGTAAAATCTCTAAAGCTTCATATAATTCTCAAGCTATCTATCAAGTCAACTCTTAACCCGCCTGTGAACAGTCTTATTGGGTGTGAGCCAGTCATCATCAAACACCATCTCCCTTATGTCTGATTCTCTAGTAATACTTGTCCTTCCTCTGCTGCCTTTAGTCCTTGATATTCATGGGGACCTCAGCTGGCAATAGCGAGATTGCCCTAATGGGTCACTTTCCCCTTTGTTCATGAAAGGATGAGTAGTTAAATCACCCAGTTTCCTTGCCTCCTCAGCACTCAGCCTTATCCTATCCCTCACCACGCCCCACCACCTCATAGGCCAGCCTGTGAGAGGCTCTTTCATTGCTTGTTTACGCTCTAAGATCAAGAATCGTCTGGAAAGACTCAGTGAAACAGTATTCGGCAAAACCAGAACGGGGAAGTGGGAAGGGGTGGGTGGGAGGGCAGGGGAAGAGAAGGGGGCTTACGGGACTTTCGGGGAGTGGGGGGGCTAGAAAAGGGAAATCATTTGAAATTCAAATAAATTATATCGAATAAAAAAAAAGAATCGACAAATGGGATCTCATAAAACTACAAAGTTTCTGTAAGGCAAAGGACACTGTCAAAAGGACAAAACGTCAACCAACAGATTGGGAAAGGATCTTCACCAACTCTAAATCCAACAGAGGGCTAATATCTAATATATACAAAGAACTCAAGAAAGTAGAACCCAGAGAACCAAATAACCCCATTAAAAAGTGGGGTACGGAGCTAAACAAAGAATTTTCACATGAAGAACTTCAGAGAGCTGATAAACACCTTAAGAAATGTTCAACATCATTAATCATTAGGGAACTGCAAATCAAAACAACCCTGAGATTTCACCTCACACCAGTCAGAACGGCTAAGGTCAAAAACTCAGAAGACAGCAGTTGTTGGTGAGGATGTGGAGAAAGAGGAACATTCCTCCACTGCTGGGAGGATTGCAAGATGGTGCAACCACTTTGGAAATCAGTCTGGCGGTTGGTTCCTCAGAAAACTGGGCATGACACTTCCTGAGGACCCGGTTATACCACTCCTGGGCATATATCCAGAGGATTCTTCAGCATGCAAAAAGGACACATGCTCCACTATGTTCATAGCAGCCCTATTTGTAGTAGCCAGACGCTGGAAAGAACGGAGGGATGAATAAAAAAAAATGTGGTATATTTACACAATGGAGTACTATTCAGCCATTAGAAACAATGAATTCATGAAATTCTTAGACAAATGGATGGAGCTGGAGAACATCATACTAAGTGAGGTAACCCAGTCTCAAAAGATCAACCATGGTATGCACTCACTGATAAGTGGATATTAGCCTAGAAACGTTGAATACCCAAGACATAATCCACATATTAAAGATGTCCAAAAAGAATGGAGGAGTGGCCCCTGGTTCTGGAAAGACTCCGTGCAAGAGTATAGGGGAATTCCAGAACAGGGACGCGGGAAGGGGTGGATGGAGGAACAGGGGGAGGGAAGAGGGCTTAGAAAAGGGGAAATCATTTGAAATGTAAATAAAAAATATTTCTCAATTCCCACAGTTGCTTAAGTCTTTCCCCAATTTCTGCCTTGAGCTGCTGGTTGCCCTAGATCCTTGTATTGGGTCCTTATTAATACTGCTGTCTGCATGATGAATCATGATTATTTCCTTTCATTTCTACTAAAGGTTGGATCTGAGAGGCATATTTCATCACTTCCACAATATTGTCTTCCTCCTCATTCTCTGTTTTTTTCCCCATGAGTTCCAAAGAAGAACCCTTTTGGATTCTATGAAGGGTTAATCAGCTCAGATCTAATTTTCCTTCACATCCTTCCAGCTATGAAAAATTGCCAGTCAATAGCTCCATTTCTTCCCTTCCTTTCCCACTTTTTCTGGTAACTCAGAGGCAGATGCAATGAATGGTGTCTATAAGCCATTTTCCTATTGTGATTTCCCCTTTATCCAGGCATGTTTCTATTGAGAAGACAACCGAGTATTAGTTGCATCTTAGAGCAAAGGCCACAAAGTTGGCATGAGAGTAGGCTTATGATCCCTTCTCACATGCAATTCTCTCAAGGGTTGCATTATATTCTCTAGTACACCAGTGGTTGCTAGAATATTCTCATATTCTAACAGCAGGTCCCATTCATCACAGATGCATAGTATCACATACTGAAGAAGATGATCTGCTTTTGATTCCATTCAGGTATATTCCACTCTCAGACAGCTCAGTTTTGGTTACATTCTGTCACCCATCTGAGGGAGTACAATCCAGCATAACAAAATCACATGATTCCATACCACCCTGGGAGAGTTTGCCCTGCAGATGCTCTATCTTTAAAAGGATCTGCCACAGTTGTCTCATCACTAACCAACCACACCTCCTTTAATCCTCTTTGGTGCTTTGGGGCCCTGTTTGGGTGACATTTATATTGTGTGACTTTCCCTGGGATGGCACACACAAATGGCTATTCATCCCATTGTGGGCACCAATGGACCAAAGGAACAGTTCTCAACTCCATCTCAGTGAACCAGTGATTTTATTGGAGTTCTGTACTGTACTTAGGTAAGAGGTTACTTACATAGTTGTTGATTTAAAGGCAGCCATATCATGGAAAATCTTAGTCCAGGAAGGGAGACAACTCAGGTCCCTGAAGTCCCATGCACAACTGTCAGGTATGGCCATTCAGGGTGTTTGTTCCCTTTCCAGTAGTTGCTGATTGCCTTTCCAACTTCGGGGATGGAATTTGTGACTCTTGATTTATTTATATCCTGAGTGTTATTCTCTTCCATCCAGGAGGGAATCCTTTAATTAGAAGGAAATAGCCACACAACAGTGGGTATCTATGAGATCCTGGAGGGTGTGGCGATACGCAGAAATCTGATCACTAGGGGTATGCATTTGGGTAGGAGTTTGTATCTTATGTGACACCTAGTAATACTAGAGCAGCAGTTCACAGGAAGACTATGTGAGATTCTCTCCAAAAGCAAAACTCTAGCTTGTCCCATCAACTGTGATGACTGGACAGTTCCCCAAAGCTAGGCATGTGCTGGGATTCTCTCCTGTTCAACTTCCTTTGTTGCCAGCTGTGTGGTGACAATTGTGGAGGAAATTCATGTCTTTTCCCGGGTTCTCACCCTGACACTCTGAGTCTTACAAGCATCAAAATTTTTTTCTCTTTCCTGATTGCCAGTATTTTCCATGGCCATCCACCTCAAGATGATCTATAAACCTGTTGCTATTCATTTTTGTGGTAGATGAGACACAAAGCACTTCATACCTCCACTGCACCATTTTGATTTTCAAAATGAACAAGGTAAATCCAGTTATTTTATTCAATCCAAGATCTGCTTAAGTCCATGGTAACTTTAGTCGGGTTATGGATGTAGTAACGATACTATGTATGATCATTCTGATGTTCAATTCTATCCTTACTACATGTGAGGTACCACTTCTAGCAGATCACCATCACCATGAGTTCTCACATCTGCTCTCTAAGCTTATTATTTTGCAGACAAGGAAAACAAGGTGAAGAGAAGTGAAATCATTTGTTGAAAATCTCACAGAAACTAGCAGATAGCAAAGCAGCTAGACAGACATATGAAGACCTGGGAGTTCTGTGGACTTTCCCCTCATGTTGATTTCTAGTTACTTCTATGTGGTTGATTTCCCTCTGCCATGCACATTTACATTTGGAAGGTTTTAGATTTAAAGAAATCAAAACAGACTTCTTTACTTTCTTTTTTAAAAAAAATTTCTACATTCTTTGTTTACATTCCAAATGATTTTCCCCTTCCCAGTTTCCCTTTCCCCATAAGTCCCATAAGCCCTCTTTCCTCCACCTGTTCCCCCAATCAACCCCCTCCCACTTCTCTGACCTGGCAATCCCCTACAATGCTGGGTCAAGCCTTTCCAGAACCCTCTCCTTCCTTCCTCTTGGAAATAATTTGATATGTGAGTTGTGTCTTGGGTATTCAGAGTTTCTGGGCTAATATCCATTTATCAGTGACTGCATTCCATGTGTGTTCTTTTGTGAATGAGTTACCTCACTTAGTATAATATTTTCTAGTTCCAACCATTTGCTTAAGAATTTCATGAATCCTTGTCTCCTTGTACTAAGCTCAAATCCAAATGGATCAAGGACCTCCACATAAAGCCAGACACTCTGAAGCTAATAGAAAAGAAACTGGGGAAGACCCTTGAGGACATCGGTACAGGGAGAAAGTTTCTGAACAGAACACCAATAGCGTATGCTCTAAGAGCAAGAATTGACAAATGGGACCTCATAAAATTACAAAGTTTCTGTAAGGCAAAGGACATCATCAAGAGGACAAATCGGCAACCAACAAATTGGGAAAAGATCTTCACCAATCCTACATCAGATAGAGGGCTAATATCCAATATATATAAAGAACTCAAGAAGTTAGACTCCAGAAAACCAAACAACCCTATTAAAAAATGGGGTACAGAGTTAAACAAAGAATTCTCACCTGAAGAACTTTGAATGGCAGAGAAGCATCTTAAAAAATGCTCAGCTTCATTAGTCATTAGGGAAATGCAAATCAAAACAACCCTAAGATTTCATCTTACACCAGTCAGAATGGCTAAGATTAAAAATTCAGGAGACAGCAGGTGTTGGAGAGGGTGTGGAGAAAGAGGAACACTCCTCCACTGCTGGTGGGGTTGCAAATTGGTACAACCACTCTGGAAATCAGTCTGGCGGTTCCTCTGAAAACTGGGCACCTCACTTCCAGAAGATCCTGCTATACCACTCCTGGGCATATACCCAGAAGACTCCCCACCATGTAATAAGGATACATGTTCTACTATGTTCATAGCAGCCCTATTTATAATTGCCAGATGCTGGAAAGAACCCAGGTATCCCTCAACAGAAGAGTGGATGCAAAAAATGTGGTATATCTACACAATGGAGTACTATTCAGCCATTAGAAACAATGAATTCATGAAATTCTTAGGCAAATGGATGGAGCTAGAGAATATCATACTAAGGGAGGTAACCCAGACTCAAAAGGTGAATCATGGTATGCACTCACTAATAAGTGGATATTAACCTAGAAAACTGGAATACCCAAAACATAATCCACACATCAAATGAGGTACAAGAAGAAAGGAGGAGTGGCCCCTGGTTCTGGAAAGACTCAGTGAAACAGTATTCAGCAAAACCAGAACGGGGAAGTGGGAAGGGGTGGGTTGGAGGACAGGGGAAGAGAAGGGGGCTTACGGGACTTTCGGGGAGTGGGGGGGCTAGAAAAGGGAAATCATTTGAAATGTAAATAAATTATATCGAATAAAAAAAAAGAATTTCATGAATTCATTTTTTTAATTGCTGAGTAGTATTCCATTGTGTAAATATACCACATTTTCTGTATCGATTCCTTCATTGAGGGACATCTGGGTTCTTTCCAGCTTCTGGCCATTATAAATAGGGCTGCTATGAACATAGTGGAGCATGTGTCCTTATTGAATGCTGGGGAATCCTCTGAGTATATGCCCAGGAGTGGTATAGCATGGTCCTCCAGAAGTGTCATGCCCAGTTTTCTGAGGAACCATTAGACTGATTTCCAGAGTGGTTGTACCAGCTTGCACTAGTCTTACAACACATTGGCATACTGCCATATTAGAAGTATTAGTTAGTTCCCTGTCTATCTGCCTATCCATATATTTGTTTTTCCTGAGGTTGAAAACAAGTGGCAGGCCACATGTGCTCCCCAAGAAGAAGGTCATTCTCTAATATAATTTGCTATTGTGGTAATCTATATTGATACAAAGTCAGTGGCAGCCAGGGACTGAACTACCCACCATTAGGGCAAAGATCTTGCCTTATAATTGGTATTTTTCAGTGTCCTGAATAGCATCCAAAAAGCCAATTTACCACACATAGGAACAAGTTGTGAAAGATTTCTCAAAAGCTTTAGTGATCCCAAGAGGTTTGATTTACTCAATTGTGCTTATGCACTGATACCTCTTAACAGGAAGCATTCTGTCTTTTTTTCAGCCTATAAAGTGATAATTACTAAGTGTCAGGTAGCTGGCACTGCCATAACAAAGCATCGGAGACTGGTTGGCATAAAGAATAGGAACTTATTTCATCACAGTTCTGCTGAGCCAGACTCGTCAAGTTTGTCACTTATTGACAACTTTTGATCTTGTGTTTGCAGCAGTTTGGTTTCTAGTGAGGGCTCTGTTTTCTGCTTGTGACAGCCATCTTTTTTTTTTTTTTTTTTCTGAGAGCTCACATTCACATGGCCTTTATGTTTATGTAAGCATATATTTAGTTCTCCAGTGTTTCAGCTTACAAGGACACAGTACTGATTGGAGACCTGGCTCTTAGGGTCTAACTTACCCTTACTTCTTTCTCTTTTACAAAGTTCTCTAAGCACAGCTACTTGGGGGGTTTTTTAACAGATAGATGTTAGGGTGACACAGCTCACTGTCTGACAGTTTCTTAGAGTACTCATCAAATGCAGGAAGATAAAGTATGTTGTAGCTCAGTAGAAAATCAACTTCTGTGTTTATATAACACATGCCATGCATCCTAAAGTTCAACAGTCCTTAATAATGAGATCAGCATTACCATTAATTAAATCATACCATTAGCTTTATTGTCTTTAGAAATAATCAGTCTTCTAATTGCTAGTATTCTTGGCAATGAATAGTAGAAACAATAGACTTCTGATTAGGAAAAATGGTGGGAGAAAAAACCCTTAAATCACAAAGTATTTTGAGTTACAGAAAAAGAAAAAAAGATTTATTAGACATGATAAGTGTTGGGTAATGCTTAGTTATCTTACAGAACTAAGTTATTTTACAGAACAAATCAAACTAAAATGACTAATTATTTTTATTTATAAAAAAAGTTGAAAAAAATCTCATTAAATCTATTAGTAAATAGAAGTGGTTATTCTTCTTGAGTATTCTGGGCAAATGACAAAATTTTCTTTGAGTAAAGTTGGGAAGCAGAGTGTCCTTTCTGGACATAGGAGTGAGGTCCTCAGTGGAAGAAGAACAGAACCGGAATCAAATTCATAAACTAAATTTTGCTACATGGCTTCTCAGGGAGAGACATGTAATATATTCTAATATGCTCTTAATTTTACATTAACTTTTGTCCCATGATCATAGGTATTTGTAACATATTAAACAGCTCTCATTTTCCAAAGGGTACCCCCTTCCACTGAAACAAGTCTCTATTGACTATCTAGTTGATATTCTTTCCAATTCCTGATTGATGTCTTCCACATAATCAATACCTCTGCAGAACATTCAAATCAATCTTCAAAATAGCTTTCACTGTCCTGTCTTTATGAAATTCTTTATCAGTGTGAACTTTGCATCATAGAACATCTTGGATAGTCACTTAGGTACTTACAGATATAGCCTATGTTGCTGATTGGGGGACAGTTATCTTCATGGTGAAAACAATACATAGCAAGAGCTATGCCTCCTATATAGATCATTCTCCACAGTGACAAGATCTCTAAAATTGGGGACAGTAAGATTATCCATGAGCTGCATATCTTCTTATTACAGGTTTGTCTCTATTTTGATGGTTTATTCATTCTGTCTACTCAAACACGTCTGTGAGGTTCTTCTCCTCCTGCAGACATGCAGCTGCCATTCCTAATTGGTAGCATCTTTATACACTATTAGTTGCATTATAGACTCCTTTCTTTTATAAGGCAACTTCTCAAATAGTCATTACTGTACACAATTTTCCACTTCTTGTTTACTGACAAACCCATTCCATGCATGACTTATCTCTGCTCTCCCTCCACTTCTCTTAAAGCCATCAGTGTATCAGTGACCTTCAGATTGTGGTCTCTGTCTTATGTGGATTCTCAGAAACTCTGAACATGATTGTGCTCTCATCTTTAAATCCCTGCTCACTGGCTTCCTTCCTGTATATCAGGTATCCCCCCCCCCCCTTGGTTCTCTTTCTAGGCAATACTACCTCCTCTGCTTTGAGCCTCTTAACACTGAGATGATTCTTTTCTTTGTTCTCTAGCTGTTATTTTTCTCCTTGGAATTTTGTCTAGTTTTAATACCCTATATGAGCAGGTGTTCATCTTAAAGCAAACCTCTCTTCAAAGCTACACACATACATATTCAAAGGTTTATTTGATCTCTCTCTCTCTCTCTCTCTCTCTCTCTCTCTCTCACACACACACACACACACACACAGACACACACACACTCACACACACACACACACACATACACACACACACACACACACACAGAGTCTTAATTAGAGTTTCCATTGCTATGAAGAGAAACCATGACCAAGGTAACTCTTATAAAGGCCAACATTTGATTGGGACTGACTTACAGGTTCTAAGGTTTAGTCCATTATCATCATGGCAGGAAGCATGGCAGCATCCAGGCAGACATGGTGCTGGAGGAACCGAGAGTTCTATATCTTGATCCAAAGGAAGTCAGGAGCTGACTGTCTTCCAAGCATCTAGCAGGAGGGTCTATGACTGTCTTCCAAGCATCTAGCAGGAGTGGGCTTTCTCCAACAAGGTCACACTTCCTAATAGTGCTACTCCTTGGTCCAAACACACACACACACACACACACACACACACACACACACGCACGCACGCACGCACGCACGCACGCGCACACACACATTTACACACACACACACACACACACACACACACACACACACATTCATATGTCATCTTAGATTATATTAAGCTGAAAATTTCAAGTAGCACCTATTCATCTTGGAGAAAAAGGACACATGAGGTGACCTTCCCATTCTGTCTTCATTACTCCACTAACTTTACTCTCTCCCACAGCTTCTCTCGAAGTGAAAGACTTCTTAACTGCCTTAATTTCTCACTTAACACTCAGATGCCAACTTGTTAAGCCCTTCCTATTTTAAATTGTCTTTCTTCCCTTTTTTTATGCTTTCTTCATCATTAAAATACAAAAAGGTCCGCATGTTTATTCGAGTTTATCATCTAACTCATTCCTCTTTTGCAGTGTGTACAGGCCTCAGTCAAATCACTGAAGGCTCAAAGAGAATTAAAAGCAATAATCATAACCTTTTTTGTTATTTTGATGCTTTATTTTCATGTGCCTACCACACAGGACATTCTAAAAGTTTTTTATTAAATAAATATAGTTAAAAAGAGAAATGAGAGTGACTAAAGTGTCTCATGCTCATTAAATAATTTCAACCATATATAAATAATTTACTACATACACGTGTGTTCTAAGAGGCCTAATCACTAAATCTGGGAGCTGCTATTGTGTATCTCAGCTTTTCTAATTCTGTAAGTCCCCACCTCTTTCCCTTGTTACTGAGATGAGGATATGTCCATTTGTACCTAGGGCTTTGTAAGGCATTTGCATTTGGAGGAACACTCCTCCACTGCTGGTGGGGTTGCAAATTGGTACAAACACTCTGGAAATCAGTCTGGCGGTTCCTCCGAAAACTGGGCACCTCACTTCCAGAAGATCCTGCTATACCACTCCTGGGCATATACCCAGAGGATTCCCCACCATTTAATAAGGATACATGCTCTACTATGTTCATAGCAGCCCTATTTATAATTGCCAGATGCTGGAAAGAACCCAGGTATCCCTCAACAGAAGAGTGGACGCAAAAAAATGTGGTATATCTACACAATGGAGTACTATTCAGCCATTAGAAACAATGAATTCATGAAATTCTTAGGCAAATGGATGGAGCTAGAGAATATCATACTAAGTGAGGTAGTATTCACTCAAAAGGTGAATCATGGTATGCACTCACTAATAAGTGGATATTAACCTAGAAACCTGGAATACCCAAAACATAATCCACACATCAAATGAGGTACAAGAAGAAAGGAAGAGTGGCCCCTTATTCTGGAAAGACTCAGTGAAGCAATATTCGGCAAAACCAGAACGGGGAACTGGGAAGGGGTGGGTGGGAGGACAGGGGGAGAGAAGGGGGCTTGCGGGACTTTCGGGGAGTCGGGGGCTAGAAAAGGGGAAATCATTTGAAATGTAAATAAAAAATATATTGAATAAAAAAAAGAATTGATATTTTCCACTATAAATAAATATTTCTCTATAACTGGGAAAAAAAAAAGAAGTTCATGATTTGCACCATGGAAGTGTACCTGTTAATTTCACAACTCTTCATGTTGTAACACTTAGCCAATAGTTTCACCTATAACTCTTTGTTCACATAGAAACTCACAACTGGTCAGAGTGTAGAGAATACACTCTGGAGTTCTCAGCTATAAATGGGACATCTACATTACCTTCTCACTTCTCAAACCTCAGGTACCGTCAAGCAAGCAAGAAAAAAAAAAGAGCTGGTATCGAACTTGGAGGGACTCAGTAGACGTTGTCTCGCTTAGGTATTGGTCAAATCCAGCTAATAATGATTAGAGTGTTTGCTTCTGCACTGGGATGTGTGCTTTTTTGCATAAACATTACTTTGGGATTGGGTTAGAATAAACATAAGGGAACTACATGGAGATACTGGCCATGTTTTTGCCATAGGCATTGATGATCCTCTGCCTCTTTCCTGGGATTTCATGTGCTGAAATCTTGTGTTTGTCTCCTCTCTTCTTGTTCTCATCCACGGAGAGAAATGCCAGATAGAAGACCAGGTTTGAGCGGTGTCTTCTGAGTGGATGGCTGGAGCATGTGACTTCTTTTGAGGGTGTATTTTTGAGCAGTGGGCATGAGGAAGAGGAGAGATGATTCCACAGGAAAGGGTGTTATGGAAACAGCAGCATGAGGAAGCCATCCCAGTCCAAGTCCTCCCTCTGTTCTGGCTTTCAACAGTTAAACTGAAGTTCTGTGTGTGTGTGGCTTTGTAGTTTATCTATTTCACAGCAGATCAGCCTTGCTTGCCTGGGACAAATGAGTATTTTCCCTATTGTTTGAAAATTTTCTTAAAGGCATATTTAATAACAATAAAAAGCCCTGATATGTGTTTAAGCTATTTACTCTTCAGATGGAGTTAATCCACCCTCCATAGCAATCCTGAAGCAATCAATTTTTATTGCAAGGATTATCATAACCCCTTTAATAGTGTTGTGCACATTAACTATTCTGGTGAGCGAGGGAAGAGGCTTCTTGCATTTTACAGTTCTGCCAATATCTTAAGTCTTCTCTTTTGAAAAGAAAATATGCAAACCTTGAATGTGCCTTCAGAGGTATGGAAAAGAATTACTCAACAGTTTCAAGTTTCCCCACTTTAATAACATGTCTTAGAGAGCATCGAGAACCACCTGTTAGTCTGGCTAATCACTGTATAGTGCACATAGGTATGGGTAAAATGAAAAGAAATGAATACATCTATATATGCCCATACCTCTGCCCATGCAGACAAAGCACAAAGGGAACAGCCTAGCAACTGACAAAGTTCCACAGGCAGGGTCAAGGGGGTTGAGCTTATTTTATTTTTATCCAGAGTCCCTCCAGGAAATATCCCTACTTTAGGATTACTTGGTCTTCTCTTCCCCAACCTATGCTCAAACCCTTAAATCACCTGAGATGTTGCATGTATAGCCAGTCACTTATCACTACATTCTTTTTTGTTCTGTTTTTTATTGAATATATTCTTCATTTACATTTCAAATGTTATCCCTTTCCTGGTTTCTCCCCTCCCAGAAAACCCCCAATCCATCCTCCTACCCCTGCCTCCAAGAATATGCCCCTCCACCCAACCCACTCCCACCTATCCTTCCCCCCTCGATTTCCCCACACTGGGCCATCTATTGAGCCTTCATAGGACAAAGGACCTCTCCTCCCACTGATGCCCAACAAGGCATTTTTTTGCCACTCTTTTGGCTGGAACCATGTGTACCCCTTGGTTGATGGCTTAGTCCCTAGGAGCCCTGGAGCATCTGGTTGCCCAACATCGTTGTTCTTCCTATGGGGCTACAAACCCCTTCAGCTCCACCAGTCTACCCTCCAACTCCTCCATTGGCAACCCTGCCATTCTTAACATTGACTGAGACCTCTTCCATGAGAATATGCCTCTTATTGAAGAAGGAACCTTCTCTGTGCTGGAAGCAAGCTTGCTTGATACAGCCTTGCTATTAGGGTTACATATCAGACATTAGTCCTGTGCATTTTAGAGGTAAGTTTACTGTGAAAGCCACAGGTTTGTGTCAGTGACCATGTTTCCCTCCATCAAACAACACTGTATATCATACAGAGTCTTATGACATTTGTGGTGGTGAGTTCTCTGTGCTAACCTGACTTCTCCAAGGGATGCTGGGACACTTGGTCCAGCCTTACTCCTGGGGAGTTGGTGAACATGTTTATTTGAGTTTATCATCTAACTCGTTCCTCTTTTGCAGTGTGTACAGGCCTCAGCCAACTCACTGAAGGCTCAAAGAGAATTAAAAGGCCAATCTTTAAAAACAAAAATCCTTACTGATTTGCCTTTGTGCCTGGGTATCTTTTTCTGTCCTTGGTCTGGAACTGAAGCATTGTTTTTGGCTGAGTGTTTGGCTGGTCATTTGTAGGGAGTGTGCCTCTTTTCCCTGCGTACATCCTTTCTGTCCTACTTCTCTGGAGACCTTTCTTCAAACGAAGTGGGTAAATAACCACAATTAGTAAATTCTGGGCACGGTCCATGCTGGATTCTTTGGCTGATACTTGCTCAGGTGTGTTATCTTCTGAACTGGGAGACTTGAGAGGAATAAAACAAATTAACCAGAGATCAAGGTCTAGTGTCACCATGACACATATTTCCAGAACCCATTTGTATCTATAGTCACACAAACACTATGTTCAAGTAGGAAAATAAGTTTTGGTAGGATGCTGACATATGCTGCGTGAATGGTTGAGGCAGGGGCATCATTTTCTTCCATCCTATACAGACTGTGAAGCAGTGAGATTCAAATGCAAGTCATGTCTTTATGTGACCTTTGGGTGAAACAATTTTTATATAGTTTGTTAAGAAATATAACTGGACGAAGAACAATTCCTATCTCCCAGCATTTTTATTAGCTCACACAGGATATTTATAAAATATTTACAGCAGTGCTTGCCATATTTAATCAAATCTGAGATGTCATCGACTTCTCAGACATAGTCTGATATGGGTACTCCTAAGGATTTTAAATAGTGTCACTTATTATTGTAGGATGTTATTTGCTGTGCTATTTTCTTTTAGGTTAGAAGATAATATAGTAAGTCTTAAAACCAAGGAAGCCCAATAGATTGGTTTGTATAAGTAAATGTAAGCCTGGATCAGGATAAATGATCATTCTGAGAGGCCTGGAACAATTCTAAGTTTGACTAGAAGATAATGCATTTGTGTTTGTGTGTAGTTATCCAAATAGCAACAGAGCACCAAGCAGACCATGTTATTACTAAAGGTCGAAATTACTTGTTAACTTTTCCAAGAAGTTATTAAAGCATATTTCTTTCAGTTTCTAAATGAAGCATAGAGTTGCCTTCATTATGGACTCTGTAGGATCATTTAATAATCCAGTAAGGCGTACTGCTTTTTCCGCGGTTAGAATGTTGATGCCCTTGCCCAATATCTGTGTGGAATCCCTAATCTTGAATGTGGTTACATTTGGTGATCAGGCTGTAATATCTCCAAGTTCAGTTACATTTATTTCATCAGAAAAATAATGAATGACAATCTTTAGCTCTGTATGGTATACCATAGTCACACAGACCAGCTCCTTCTGGGGTAGGGGTGACTAGAACAGCTTAGCTTTGCAGGCTCATTCATATAGTTCTTGGCCATAGAATTTATTTGCTTATACCACAGCTATCCCCAAGTGAGGGATGCGATCACCAGGAATGGAAGCTTCCTTACCTTGACATGCCCTGGTACTATTTCTGCTGTACACTACTGGTATTGAAAACAAGCCTGGTATCCATTCTATCCTGGTGTCTATGGACTATGGGAGTCAGGATCGTTGTTAGTAGTGGAGAGACAAGTATGGGAGGGAGTAGCATGAACTTGTGACACTTAACTAGAACTTGATTTCTGCCTAGACTCATGCCATGTCTCTGTACATATGCACATGAACAGAGTCCAGATCATTCCAGTGGAGTAATGACTAAGCCTACATATGAACATCATGGTTTTTAAGTTTGACCAGTTCTTAAAAGTCATCAAGGCTAGAGAAATGAGGAGAGATGCGGAGAATGGTATGCCCAGAATGTAGTTGTGGGCCACAAGCTTAGAAAATTGCTTAAGAAAATAGAAATCCATGTCAAAACAATACAGCAGTCAAGTGGGAAGAGTGTCCTTCTCTGCAGATCTCGAATACTGATAGTCTTTTAACTATCAAATTAATGATTGATTCAGGTATAAATCATCAATGGGTTCTAAAATGAGAGGATTGGGGGTTGACAATAAGATGTACATAGCTTCAATATTTCTCTTCTCAAAATGTATATTAAGTTATTAGAGAAAATAGAATTTCACAACAGAGAAACCCAAGAGATACCAGGTGATTAAAACCAACATTGCAAGAATGGAGTAATAGGGCATCATGTGATTCCTGGTAGGAGAATACAAAGTTGCTGCCAGGGTTCTTGGCTAAAAATGAATCACCCAAATCTTATCGAGGGAAAGAATCACACACACACACACACACACACACACACCCACACACACACCACCACCACCACCACCACCAACAACAACAAAACAAAAGGAGAGAACTTTATAAAGTGACTGCCATGTGTTCTTTTAACCATGTTAAGGTCAAAAAAGATTGTTTGAGGAACAGGTTCTGATTAAAGGGAGCTAATGGCATGTACAAGGGAGCACGAGGCATGGTATGCTTCCTTAGCAGAATCTGGGCAGGGGAGACATAGGGAATTGCTGTATATATACATATATACTATCTGTATATATAGATATTAAATGGCAGCATTAATCAGAAGCTAATCTCACTAATTATACAAGGATGCCTATTTTTTAGGACATATGCACTGATGTCTTAAGGCATGGATGAGTATCAGTGAGACAGGTCATGAACGACGTATGGTCAAATGTGGTCAAATGTAAACTGGTAAATCTGAGTTTCCTATTGTTGTTCTAATTTATTACCAGCAAATCAGTATCTCATCCTAGAAGATGAGAAGTCTGGACTGGGCTGATTATCTCCCAAGGGTCTCATGACTGAGATGTCAACAGTCAAGATATCAACAGGGCTGCCGTCCTTTATATAGCCTTGGCTTCAGACTCTTTCAGGTTCTTGGTTGAATTCATGTTTGATAAGAAGGATGCCTCTTGTTCATCCACATGTTGCTGCCTCCATCTGTAAGTTAGCAATAGTCCTTGACCCCAGGTATGATTTCAGTCTTTCAGCTTTTAAGTACTCATGAGATTCGATTGTTTCTATCTACATAAGCTAAGATATGCTCCTCTAAAATCAACCAATCAGCAACCTTAATGACAGTAACGTCTCTGGGGCCATGTCATGAATGTAAAATAACCACAAGGATTTTGGAGCTAAGATTCTGGAGGATCCATCATTTTTCTTACTAATTTTATATTACTTTGAAATATCATCAAAGGGAAACATTATCTAGATATATATGCATAACACGTTGGGTGGGAACAGCACAGCATGTGAGAACAATACAGTAGTCACGGTGTCACTAAGTTCTTGGTCATTTTGTTCTACTCTAACAGCACCTGGTCTGTGTGCTCTCTCATTACCTCCCAGGTCACCACCTGATCAAGCAAGGTACTTGTGAGGTGGTCGCCGTACACCGCTGCTGCAATAAGAACCGCATAGAGGAGCGCTCTCAGACGGTCAAATGTTCCTGCTTCCCAGGCCAGGTGGCCGGCACAACTCGGGCCCAGCCTTCTTGTGTTGAAGGTAAGGTCTTTCTGGTCAATCTCTCTAGCATCTTGAAAGGGCTAAAAATCAATCTGTAGACATCTAGGATGCTTTGAGGTACCTAACTGTCCAAAACTTAACAGAAATACAAGTTTCAAAATCTTGTATGAATCTTTGATGAATAGGGCAGGTCTTTAATAATCTCTCTCAAGGGCACTCTGTGTGTGTGTGCATGTGCGTGTGTGTGTGTGTATGCGTGTGCGCCCATGCTTTAAAGCCTCTTTGCTCATCCCATTCCAAATACCATGCAGACCTAGCACCTCTTTCTTCAGAGTCTCTCTTCTTCCTCTTGCATATATAAGTTTCCTACTATTCTTAAGGAATTGGTTCTGGGATTCTCTATGAATACCTAAATATTCATGGAGGATCAAAAGCCTTATTGAAAAGTGATGGATTGTGTTGATCACCCGTATGTATCCTCTTGTATACTTGAAGTCATCTCTTATAATTCCTGAGATACTACAGTATAATAAACACTATATAAGCAGTGATTTCTTATTTTTATGGAGACAGAAAGTCTGTATGTTATAAATACAGATGTGTTCTGTCTGTGACCAATTAAGTCCAAGGATGTTTTGTCAATGTATATTGAGAGGTGACTATACTTAGAACTAGCAGTGTGTTATTTTATTTCCTGTTTAGTGGTATATAGTAATATCCCCCTTGTTACTAGTAGCTTTTCATTCCTTGTTTTAATGTTTTAAAAAATTTTACTTTTTAAAATTGTAATTGCATGAGTGTTTTGCTGGCATGTATGCATGTATTCTATGTGCATGTGGTGCCAGTAGAGGCCAGAAGAGGGCACTAGAACTCTCATAGAGTTTCATGGGTACTTGGAACTGAACTTAGGTCCTCTTTACAAGATCAGCAAGTACTTTTAACCAGTGAGCCACTTTTCCAGCCCTACTTTTAAGAAACAGTTATAAATTACCTTTGGAGTAAATTTCCTGACAATAGTTTGGGATCATGATTCACTGATTGTTTTCAAGTCCCATAGTAGATAGGACTACTGTGTAGCTTGTGTGAGAGAGAACATGTTTGTAAGAGGAATGACCATTGAGGGTTGTAGGTGGAGGCCTGGGATTTATTCTGAGTCCCAGGGCTCTTGTAGCAGACACCTTATTGGACACACATTTATTTTCCCAGAGGAAGAGCTATATGGTACTCCCTCCCAGAGTTGTCTGGAGGCTCCATGAGTTTGGCCACCACAAGCTCAGGAACCCTTTAGATGCATGTTAAAGAGTCAGAAGTGAAGACTCTAACAATCAGATTCTTAATGCCAATCAGATCTTATTGGACAGTCAACATAAATAACTGACTCCACTCCTCAGCCTCAAACACAGAGACATCCTTACCTTCATGCACTGTGTGGTCACTGTTGCATGTTGCACTTATCAGTCACATTTAAAAGGGAAAAGTACAAAGGGAAACTTTCCTCTCGATAGTTCCTTACCAGAAACCATGGGGTCCAACTGTATTGCAAAATTAAGATGAAAAGGGCACATACCTTGTCTATTACCTGACAGACTCACTTCATGTGCATCCTGAGAGAATCATAGATCGTATGGTTTCTGTAGTGTGGGAAGCGAATTTTCTCATCCTATGGCACGTAATATGGCATGTAACATGGTGAATGACCTCATGTTACATCAAGGAGCCTTGTTGCTGCCCACTTATTGACAAAGGATTGCAAACCAGTAAAAAGGAGATAAGAATCTTTAACATTTAAAGAACAAAACCAGGCAGACACTTCACAGTAGACAGTACTTAATATAGAGAGTCAGACATTGCACTCGGGTCAGTCAGAGGAAATCCCCCCCATACCTGCCCCAAGGCTCAGGGAACAGTGTGACAGAGGAAATGGAAAGGTTGTGCGAGCCAGAGGTCAGGGAGGAAGGAGTCAAAGAGTGCCTTCTGCATGTGACAGGACCTTTGCATTCAAACCACAGCAACTATAGTTGTCTGGACAGGATCAAGCCAGTCAACATTCAAATATGGACTTAGTAGGAACCCCTACCTTTACCCGAGGAGAGGAGCTCTTGACGGTTGATGGCTTCCTTGGGGAGGGAGAGAAAGTTTTCAAAAGGAGTGGCTGGGTGGTTGGTCCACTGTGTTCCAGTGGATGGCCTCAGGCTGAGAGTGTATGTGGGTAGTACAAGTGAGAATCAGTGAGTTTAAGTAACAAGTGGATACAGAGTTAGGAAGGTTGGGGATGAACCTGGGACAGTAACAGTGTGGACTGTTAGTGAATATAATCAAAATGTATTATAAAATATTTTCAAAGCATTAACAAACATATTAAAACTTATAAATGCACTAAGTTCCTCTATTCTCAGTCAGGAGTATAGAAAGCATATATCGTTTCCCTGAACTATTCCAAGTCCTGTGTGTTTCCTCTCTTTTCTGTCCTTCACATGGATTCACTTTTTCCCATCCCACGCTTGCTAATTCTATACTCTAGGGCCCAATGTACATTTTACCAAACTCCCAATTCTTCATCTTCTGTTTCCACCCGACACTCAGAATAGATCTTCTGTAAAACAGAGTGGACCTGTGACTGCCATGCTAAAACTACACTTAAGCAACCAGTCTGTAAGCTGAGCTTCGAATTATGTTTCATGCTCAAGAAAGCTTCTGAGATCTTACTGCGTTTCAGTTCCCTCTGCCTTAGCCAATCCAGAACATACTGATTTTCATCTATTTCTCCTCCAGGATCATTGTCCTTGGCCCCAGGATGCAAGGCTGACTTAGTAAATTCCTCTCTACTTTACATATCTATATGGTTTTGTTTTTCTCCATACCATCTTTTTTTCTGTAAAACCCTGCTATGTGCATACCCTCCTGATGGTTTGAAAACAATATTTTTCACTTTACTGCTCAGGCTGGTCACAAACTAGTTTTAGCTTGACAGAGAACTGACTCATCCTAATTGTTGAAGATAACAGCTACCTTTGTCTCTGTGGGCTTGAAACTTCTTCTAAAGGAAGCAGTGAATCATAATATGGACTATTTTTACATCCTGTCTAGCCTAGCATCTTTGGATAAGAAGTTTTATATGTAATGTTTTGCAGTATTCAGCACTTTTGATGGCACTTGAAAACTACTGACATGATGATTCCTGTTGTCACCATCATCTTGGTAAAGGAAATATACGAACACCCTACATCATCTCACCCACAAAGAAAGTATATGACTACCCCAGATATATGAATACCTAAACCCCATCTTTGGATTTCACCCTTGGAGTAATTTTAATATTTAGTCAGTGTATTTTTTGGTGCATCTATAAATTTTGGAGATAGGCTATAGTCTTTGGTCTAGATTACAGTATCAGCGAGTGTTTTGTTTAATTTTTTTTCTTAGGTCCACCTAGTTTCTTCCAACAGTATTGGATCATTGGTATCTGTGTGCTTATATGTATTGATTTAGCTTGGCTTTTTACGTATTCCAGAGAATTCCATGGAAAGGATTGGCTTTAACTTAGCTATTCCTTCATTCATGAGCATTTTGGTTGTATGCATGGGAAATCTAACACAGTCTCAGGCCAGCCACATAACTGATCTTTCAAACATTTTAGGACTAGAGAGTGATGACAGCCACTAAATTATTTGGCAATTGACTATATTCTATGACATTCTGTTGAGCAGGACCTTCTGTGTTGATGCAAATGGTCTGTCTCTAAGGAGCGGGGATGACCCACACGTGGGGAGGGTGCTGGAAATGGGCATGTCTGGGACAAAGCTTCATATTAGACAGTATGCTTTTAGATTTATGTAATATGCAACTTCAATGTAACATTTTAGCTAAAGACTACCGAGCAGCATCCTGAAAGAACACAGATACTGTCCTCTTGCTCTGTCTCTGCACACCTAGCATTCCGAGGTAAATGGCCACATTCAACAAATATCTATTGGATCAAAGTCACTGAGGGAGCATAGAGGCTTTAAGCTTTAGTTCGATGAGCATCTGTTTCCTATCCATCTGACCATCTGAATGTTTCCATTAGGGCTTTTAAGCTTTACCTGCTTAATCTTTATCCCATAATAATTATGCAGCATCATGGTAATTGGCATGTGGGAAGACTCATTTTCTGCTGCGATGTCCTTCTTATCTTATTTGTAAATAAGAGTAGAGAGGAAATAAAATATAAAATTTGCTCAAATTTACATTTAAATTAAAACAAAGGCACAGAAATGTTGGAGCCGGGCACTAATTAATGTTGACATAGAAATTGGAATATCCTTTTGCATTATTGTTAATCCACACCACAGATACTTATCTGGTGCTTTCAGTGCTTCTCTGTAAAAGCTTAGCCTTCATTAGTTAAATACAAAACTTAGATATTTTTACCCAATCACCCAAGTTTTTAAATTACGATTAGCTCTGAATTATTTAAATTCATTTTCAATACACAGTGGGGATTTGGAAGGAGGAAGGGGAGTTATTTTGAGCCATGGCACCTTGTGGCCTGAAACTGGCAGTTGTTCTGTGGGTAGGAGTTCTTTATTTAAGATCTGGACCGGCACACACAAGGCCATTTTGTGATGGGAACACTATTCTACACATTCATCATACCACAGCCCTATAGAGATAATGCTGACTGGCTTTATGATAAAGCGAGATAAATGTGTACTACAAGAAAGTTTTATTTATTTTGTCAAAATGAATGCTTTGTACATCTCGGATTTAAAACAGATTAATAAGTCAAAAGCATTGGGATTGAAGACAGTTACTTTTAAAGGTGTTTTTAAAGCTCCAATTTTTCTACCTTTCTGTCTTGTTGCAGAGTGTTTGCACTCGAGAAGGGAGTTACTATTTGACCCAACAGGCCCCGGGGAACTGTCTGACGAGACAGGCTCTCTGTCCACACTGGGCTTGCTGTTTCAATCAGGTTTATTCTCCTTGCCACTGAGTTCCTGTCATGGGCAGCCAGGATAGTGGTACTGAAGTTTACTTCACACAAGCACCTTGGGGTTGCCAGGCCATGCCTCTTGAAGCTCTTGGGTCATTCATCAAACTTTAACTTGGCACAATGATACTGTGGCCTTACTCTGTATACTCGGGATAGCATGACTGTGGACTCCATTTCCAAGGAGCTCATAGTACACAAGGAAAGAGAGAAAGATATACTCTCATAATTGCAGAATTTTATGGCAGAACAGTGTCAGGATGGACCCCATGAAAAGCTAGGAGTCTGAACTGACTAGGTAGAAAGCAAAAAGATGGAGGAGGGAAAGAACACCAAGGGTATGTGAGTGGATGGGCAAACCTGGGTGTCCACAACCTGGAAGAACACAATGTTCTAGATATTGGGGATAGGATTTCACTGCTTCTAGACTTTCACATTTTAGGAGCATGGAAGAAGCAGATTCAATGCCAGTGGAAAAGATCAACTTTTCTTGGTTGTGAGCCAAGTTTCTATAGCATATCCTGGGACCCCTGAAAGGGCAAAGTGTGGTCCCTGCATTTCCAAGCTTCCCTTCTCGGCCCAGGTGACACAGTGAGCCCTGGGTTTGTGTTTCTGTGAATGAGAGTAAGGGAGTAAATACAAATTATAGAAGTGCAACATTGTCCATAGCAGGGGAAGGAAGACATGGAATAGTGTTGACATGTCTTCTATTGTGGATTAAGATTCTTTCCACTAACCAAAGCTTTGAACAGATCCAATAAATTAGTACAGCCTCCCATTTTTAATTGTTTACCCACATTCTTAAACACCTTTGGATGAGAAATATGGATTTTTATGTCCCATGGGGACAGACATTGGGTAGACTTGGGAAAGCATATATTGGATATCTATTATGTAGAGGGTGCCAAACAGTTTATAGTGCATAGCATCGATTGCAAAAAAAAAAAAAAAAAAAAAAAAAAAAAGAATTTCCTGGCCCTGAACAGTAATAGTGCCAAGGCTGAGAAACCCTGACTTGGAAGTCTCCAATATTCACACATGTATTTCTGAATCTGTGTTTGGCAAGAGGAACCACTCAGATCATTAAAAATAAAAAAATTAAATGGGGCCATCATGGACTTACATAGCAGCTCATTAGGGCTCTGTGAACCTGTGCAATAACATTGCTGTATGCATAGGAAAATAAGCAAATACAATTTCTATAAGGTACTTTGGCTCTTTACAGTGGTTAGGCGGATTGTTCTCAGACCTTCAAAGAAGACCTAACACCAATACTCTTCAAACTATTCCACAAAATAGAAACAGAAGGAACACTACCCAATTCCTTCCATGAAGCCACAATTATGCTGATACCAAAACCACACAAAGATCCAACAAAGAAAGAGAACTTCAGACCAATTTCCCTTATGAACATCGATGCAAAAATATTCAATAAAATTCTTGCCAACCAAATCCAAGAACACATAAAAACGATCATCCACCATGATTAAGTACGCTTTATCCCGGGGATGCAGGGTTGGTTCAATAAATGGAAATCCATCAATGCAATCCACTACATAAACAAACTCAAAGAAAAACACCACATGGTCATTTCATTGGATGCTGAAAAAGCATTTGACAAAATTTGGCATCCTTTCATGCTTAAAGTCTTGTAAAGAACAGGAATTCAAGGCCCATACCTAAACATAGTAAAAGCAATATACAGCAAACCGGTAGCCAGCATCAAACTAAATGGAGAAAAACTTGAAGCAATCCCACTAAAATCAGGGACTAGACAGGGCTGCCCCCTTTCTCCTTATCTTTTCAATATTGTACTTGAGGTACTATCTCGGGCAATTAGACAACATAAGGAGGTCAAAGGGATACAAATTGGAAAGGAAGAAGTCAAACTATCATTATTTGCAGATGATATGATAGTCTACCTAAGTGACCCAAAAAACTCCACTAGAGAACTCCTACAGCTGATAAACAACTTCAGCAAAGTGACTGGTTATAAAATCAACTCAAGCAAATTAGTAGCCTTCCTATACTCAAAGGATAAGCAGGCTGAGAAAGAAATTAGGGAAATGACCCCCTTCACAATAGCCACAAACAGTATAAAGTACCTTGGGGTGACTCTTACCAAACATGTGAAAGTTCTGTATGACAAGAACTTCAAGACTATGAAGAAGGAAATGGAAGAAGACCTCAAAAAATGGAAAAACCTCCCATGCTCATGGATCAGCAGGATTGATATAGTTAAAATGGCCATTTTGCCAAAAGCAATATACAGATTCAATGCAATACCCATCAAAATCCCAACTCAATTCTTCAGAGTTAGAAAAAGCAATTCTCAAATTCATCTGGAATAACAAAAAACCCAGGATAGCTAAAACTATTCTCAACAATAAAAGAAATTCTGGGGGTATCAGTATCCCTGACCTCAAGCAATACTATAGAGCAATAGGGTTAAAAACTGCATGGTATTGGTACAGTGATAGGCAGGCAGATCAATGGAACAGGATTGAAGATCCAGAAATGAACCCACACACCTATGGCCACTTGATCCTCAACAAAGGGGCTGAAAACATCCAATGGAAAAAAGATAGCATTTTCAACAAGTGGTGCTGGTTCAACTGGAGGTCAGCATGCAGAAGAATGGGAATTGATCCATCCTTGTCTCCTTGTACTAAGCTCAACTCCAAATGGATCAAGGACCTCCACATAAAGCCAGACACTCTGAAGCTAATAGAAAAGAAACTGGGGAAGACCCTTTAGGACATCGGTACAGGGAGAAAGTTTCTGAATAGAATACCAATAGCGTATGCTCTAAGATCAAGAATTGACAAATAGGACCTCATAAAATTACAAAGTTTCTGTAAGGCAAAGGACACCATCAAAAGGAGAAATCAGCAACCAACAAATTGGGAAAAGATCTTCACCAACACTACATCAGATAGAAGGCTAATGTCCAATATATATATATAAAGAACTCAAGAAGTTAGACTCCAGAAAACCAAATAACCCTATTAAAAAATGGAGTACAGAGTTAAACAAAGAATTTTCACCTGAAGAACTTCAGATGGCAGAGAAGCATCTTAAAAAATGTTCAACTTCATTAGTCATCAGGGAAATGCAAATCAAAACAACCCTGAGATTTCACCTTACACCAGTCAGAATGGCTAAGATTAAACATTCAGGAGATACCAGATGTTGGCAAGGGCGTGGAGAAAGAGGAACACTCCTCCACTGCTGGTGGGGTTGCAAATTGGTACAATCACTCTGGAAATCAGTCTGGCGGTTCCTCAGAAAACTGGGCACCTCACTTCCAGTAGATCCTGCTATACCACTCCTGGGCATATACCCAGAAGATTCCCCAGCATGTAATAAGGGTACATGTTCCACTATGTTCATAGCAGCCCTATTTATAATTGCCAGAAGCTGGAAAGAATCCAGGTATCTCTCAACAGAAGAGTGGATGCAAAAAATGTGGTATATATACACAATGGAGTACTATTCAGCCATTAGAAACAATGAATTCATGAAATTTTTAGGCAAATGGATGGAGCTGGAGAACATCATACTAAGTGAGGTAACCCAGTCTCAAAAGATGAATCATGGTATGCACTCACTAATAAGTGGATATTAACCTAGAAAGCTGTAATACCCAAAACATAATCCACACATCAAATGAGGTACAAGAAGAGTGGAGGAGTGGCCCCTTGTTCTAGAAAGACTTAGTGAAGCAGTATAGGGCAAAACCAGAACAGGGAAGTGGGAAGGGTTGAGTGGGAAAACAGGGGGAGGGAAGGGGGCTGATGGGACTTTTGGGGAGTGGGGGTTTAGAAAGGGGGAAATCATTTGAAATGTCAATAAAAAAATATATCGAATAAAAAACCATGGAATCGATGGCATCACTTGCAAAGAACATTGATTGTGTTGAAACAGCAGCAATAAGTACAGATTTTAACATGTTAAAATCTCAGTGCAGAGCGTCAAAGATGTATATTCTAAGAAGATATTTCAAAATCTCCTCATCCATACTCTGAAGTTACAGAGCACATTTTAGGCTATTATCACTGCCACTGGTTACCCAGAAGAACTGGACAGCATGCCCTTGTTGTAGAAGGCACTTTATAGTAGAATCATACAAAGCACATGGAGAAATCTGGCTGGTGGTCAACTAGAAACTTCATCCCCACTGCTTATTGTGCATAATGCTGGAAGGTGCTATGTGTGCTGCTTGAGGAGGAGAGTAATCAGCATTTCACCCAGGCCTGGATCTCACAAGCTACTAGAATAAATAGCTTGGCAAGATGTGCCCACCTGTGCATGTCATGGGAGTAATCTGATCGCTTCTAGATTGGATTTAAAGCCTGTCCATATGGTGGGATCTATACCTGACACTGTCAAGGAGGCCAAGAACCCATGGCTATAAAGATCATGGACCCTGGGGGAAACTCTACTACTGTTATTCTGTTAAATGAACATAGTGATAATGATTTATTGATATACTCATAGATGCGTGCATCGCTGAACCCTTACCAGAGAAGCTGCTCCCTACAGTAGATGGTGGTTAGCACCGAGACCGACAACTGGTCCACATGAGGAGAATAAGAGACTGGGCACTTGCTTCTGGTACTAAGTCCTCAACTGGATATCTATATCACAGTCTTCCAGGGCTCAGGGATCTGTGGCAGAGGAGGTAGACAGACTGTAGGAGCCAGAAGTGGTGGATGAATTCAAGGAAACAGTATTTCCCAGGCACAGTTGCACATGTCCACTCACAGAGACAACATAACCAAGAGCTACACAAACTCAACCCAGATAAAATCCCAACATGGGGGAATAGAGGTGGGCATGGAGTCTGACACCTAGCTGGAGGTCTTAGCACTTGCTTACTGGGAAAGACTTCAATAGTTTGACTCCTGATATATTTACCACACTCTGATATTTATTACTCACATCCTGGAGTAGTCAACACAACTTGGACATGATGGTTTTTAAAGGCGAAAGAGAGACTTTGAAGTTGAATATGTCAGGATAGGTGGGAGGATCTGGGTGGAGGTAGAGGAACATGACTAAAATACTTGGTATAAAATTCTTAAAGAATAAATAAAACATTAGTTCAAAAACAAGGCTTTTCTGTCTTTTTTAACTCTACGTATATAAATAAAGTCCATAAATGAGAGACCAGCTCTTGAGAAGTAAGCTGTTATTTGTGACAGAGCAAGACAGCTAATGTAGTCTCTTGAAACTTAGATCTAGAAAACACTATACAATGTACTAACTATCATCAAAAACCAGGGGGCGCCACTATCTTGATATTTTTTTTTCCTTTCTGTGTAAAACTGAAAAGTAATTGCAACTTGAAGATGAGGGTATTATGTGTTTTCCTAAACCGGGAAGGCATACGGCTTTTAAAAGAATTTTATTTTAAAAATAGATGCAACAAGGCATCTTCTCATTTAGAGTACATTGTGATGTTCAGTAGCAGGAGGGGCGGACATACCTCCCACAAGGCACTCTCCTGTGGAGAAATGGCCCAGGAAAGTGGGCAGATGCCATTGACAGTTATTTTAATAGAATCTAACTTCTGGGTCTTTGCTTTAGCTCAGAGCTGGGCTCCAGCTGTTCTAGAAGCTCTGCTTTCTCAGTGCTTGTCTCCCTGTGAGGTCTGCCGTCCTTCGGTTCCAGGCTCTGCTGGGAGGTTCATAGGCAATCCTCAGCACAGAAAGACATTCAAAGCTGGCACTCTCTTTCCGTTCTGTCCCCCTGCTCTCTCCTCACTTCTAGAACATTTGCTGCTAGGTCTTTCACACAGAAACTCCATCCAGATAATCTATTACCAGGGGCCCCTTACTGTGTTCTCCTGTTAGGTATTAACAGAATTTTTGTTTTTGCAAATGCAGCAATTTAAAATTCCGGAGTGGCTTGTTATTTTATCAAGTATCACTTTTTAAGCAAACAAAGGAAAACTGGTTAAAGAAAGCCATAAGAACTCGGTATTATATTTTCTTTTATCTAAGTCTTTATAAAGTATATTTATAGAATAGAAGAATGTATTGAATGTATACATGCAGAGTATTCAAATGTAACCTTTTTATTAAAAAGAAACTATTAAAAACAAAAAGAAAAAGAAAAAAGAAAAGAAAACTCCACAGGATCCATGGGATGGCTCTGTGTATGAAGAGGTTGGCCGCACAACCCTGACAACCTCAGTTCAATCCCCAGAACCCACGTAAAGGGGGCCGGGGGAGAGAGAACCAAATACAAAAACTGGCCTCTGAAATCCACACACATGGCATGACATGCACAACTCATCATACCCATGATAATAAATGTTTAAAAGGTCAACCCTTTTTTTGTTTTTTGTTTTTGTTTTTTTGTTTGTTTTTTTTTAGAGACAGGGTTTCTCTGTGTAGCCCTGGCTGTCCTAGAACTCACTCTGTAGACCAGACTGTCCTCGAACTCAGAAATCCACCTGCCTCTGCCTCCCAAGTGCTAGGATTAAAGGTATGTACCACCACCACCCGGCTTAAAAGGTCAGCTCTTAATGGAGCCAAGATTTTACCCATAAGACCCAGATTTCAGAAACCACCAAAAGAAATATACAGGTAACACTTGAAGACCTTAGTACAGACAGAGGTTTTCTGGATAGCATTCTCAAAGCACAGGTAACAGACACACACATGATGGAGTGGCAAAGGGAGTGGAGACAGCATACAGACCAGCAGGGAATCTTTTGCCGGCTCTACATCTGATAGGTGTTCTTACAGAATCTAGGAAGAACTGAAAACGAAAGCCCCCAAGAAGCAGCAGTGGAATTAAAACATGGTGAAATGATCTGAATGATTATAATACTCAATGAAGAATACAAGTGACCAACAAACACATGAAAAAATGCTTAGCATCATTAGCTTTTGGGAAACATGCAAATCAGAACTATATGGAGATACTATTGTACTCCAGCTAGAATGTATACCATCCCAAAATTTAAAAAGTCAAGCTGGTAAAGATATATATAGAAAACCCCCAAAACTTGTGATGCAGTGGAATGTGAATGAATGCAGTTACTATAGGATACAGTTTTGAAGCTCCTAAAATAGCCGAAATAAGTCTCCCTTTTGATCCACATATCCTACTCCTGGTTATAGTATGGAAAACAGAAGAAAATAATTTGCTAGGTGAAGCCTCTTCTATGCTAGGCTTCTGTCCAGAGGATAATTTTCAAGATTCTATTCTTTTTTCTTCCATTGTGATTTCCAGGAATTGAACTTAAGGTGTCTGGCTCATGTAGAAAGCACTTTTATCTGATGAGACATCATGCCAACTTGGTTCTTCCTAATCTGAAGTACTATTTACTACAGGAGAAGAGTCTGAGGGCTTCATATCCCGAGTAATGATAAAGGCATAGGATTTGAAGGACCTTGGTTTGATTGCTGTAGTACTCATTCATTGAAATACTGTTTATGTTAAAACCCTTTTCTTCATCTTTCCTTTTATGAAAAATATTCTTTTCTTATATAAGAAATACTGATTATAGCTTTTCCCTCTCTCCCTCAACTCCTCTGAGTTTCTCCCTCCCTTCCTTCCTCTCCAGCCATACTCTTTGTCTGTCATTAGAAAAGAACAGGCTTTTAAGAGATAATTGCCAGACATGACAAAATTAAGTAAAATAAATGAAGCAAAAGACTATCATTTTGAAGTTGGTTATGGCAACCCAATAGGAAGGAAAGAGTCTCAAGAGTAGGCACAAGAGTCAATGACCCACTTGTTCTTACTGTCAGGAGCCCCATAAAAATACTATGCTAATAGCTATAATCCTTTTACAGAAGACCTGGTGCAGACTCATGAAAACATTTAAAATACATAAGGAGTTGAAAACATTTGATTATATGTATAAATGTACAAACTTCTTTGTTTGATTATACATGTATATAGTCATTTCATCCATCCCCCAAAACTGCTACAATTAAAATTATAAATGCATTATAGCACATTCTGGAAGACTGCTATGTAGAGTCAGTGCAACATGGTCTGGTTTCTTCAACCTTAATTGACCAACTTAGAAAACTGGTTTTTATTTCTATTTCCATATGCCTTTTGCTGTGACTTGGCAGTTTCAGGGACAATCAGAAGAGGGACCATGGGTAAAAGTGCTTTGAAATGACAAAAGTTCCCTGCAGTTGCAGGGTGAGATCATTATGATATTTGGAGCTGAAAAAAAAAACTTTCTTAAGCTTCATGTCTATCTACCCCAGTTAAGCAGCTGTCTCTCTGACATAATAAATAACTCATGCAACAAGATACCATCCTCTGCTTTGGCACACACGGATTTAAATAGGGAATGGTTAACCTAGATCACAAATCTACTTGACTCAAGTGCTATTGGTGTTGATTGGAGCCATCAGCTGATGGCCCAGGAACAGTGGCTACCTAAGGAAAAAGAAGAGGTAAAGGAAGAGGTACATATTTAAGGGTCATCACATGGCCTCTGATATTAGACTGCATGTTAGACCCTAGTCTCTTAGTACCTCTGGACCTCAGAGTTTTCAAGCTAAGAGAAAAAAAATATCAACCTCAGTTTTGGAGGAAATTTTGTATGAGGTAAGATAGGATAAGCAATTAGCAGGAGCCTGGCACTCAATGAGAAACGTTGCCCTCAGCATCAATGGAGCATGGACTTTATATTTTTGTTTACTTCTCATCGATGGTCTTATAACATTGAGAGCCTGTCCTGCTTTCTCTGTATAATGCCATGTAGAGCCAATTTAACTGCCCCGTCTGTCTTGGATGCCCTTTCTTGCTTTCTTATGCCCCATTTCTGTGCCTATTAGAAGGAGCGAAAGTGGGGCACCTTTCTTCTGTTCTTTTAAGAGGCATTCAACATTTTTAGTCTGAATTACAACACAGGCTATGGCTTGGCATTTATGGCTTTCTTCCTGTGGTGATGCATTCCTTCTTTACCTAATTTGTTGACAGTTACTATCGTTAAAGAGACCTACCAAAGTGATCATATGATTTTTATCATGTATTTTCTGAATGTAGTGGATCACACTGATTAATATTTAATCATATTCACCCTTGAAAGGCAACTCTCACCTGATCGAGCTGTGTGATCTCTCCGACATCCTGTTCAATTTGGTTTCCTAGTTTTTTCTAAGGGGTTTTGCATTCATTTTGCAATATGAAATATTTTGGCCTGCGGTTTTATTTTCTTGCTGACTTCTGACCTGACTTTGGAAGGAGGCTAATGCTGGCTTCTCAAAATGTGTTTGTGGCGGTCTTTCTGCTTCAGTTCTTTGGAGAAGTCTGAAAAAAGTTGAATTTACTAAAGTTGGCAGACAGGAAATTTAAAAACTGCATTGGAGAAAAGGGACTTGCATTTTCATGTAGTAACAAAGAATTTTGAAAAGATCCCATTTATGATAGTGTGACAGAGACAAAATGCTGAGGAAAAAAATTTAACCAATGAGGCAAAAGATAAGCATACTAAAAGTTATCTGATGTGACGGAAGGAAATTATACAGCATAGAAGTGAATAGTATTGCCAAATGTCCAAAATGACCTGAAGATCCCTGTCAAAAACCCAAGTGGCATTTTCACAGAAATGGAAAAAAATACATTAGAACTTATATGATGTCACAAGGAACTCAAATAAATCAAGAGTTTATAGTAAGAAGGACAGAGATGTCACACTTCCTGATCCATGGATATTCCGGAAGCCATAGTCATCACAGAACAGTATAGGTGTGCCAAAAAAGTAGACACACAGGACAGCGGAACAAGATAGAAAGCCCAGCACCAAACTTACACTGGTGCGATCAAGGCACTGGGGATAGTCACTGAAGACGAGGTCACTGCCTCTGTAGTGGTACTGGAAACAGTGGAGAGCTGCAAAGCCCAACGGCGTCTCACTCTATACACACGATAAACCAGAACGCATAGACTACCGTGACGCCAGGAACTACCAAACCGAGAAATGAAGTCAGGAACAAAACTTGAAACTGGCAATGGAGTTTTAGTTATGAAACCAAAACACATGAAATCCAAATGAGTGAATGTGCAGCTAACAAAAGCTCTGCAAAGGCAGGGATGAATGGGAAAGAAAGGGCAGCCCAGAGAGTGCGAGAACTTATTTGTAGACATTTCTTTTTGTAACGATACTCCCCTCAACCTCTCTCCCTCCTCCTCTTGTTTTCTCTCTCTGTGGCTATGTGCCTGTGTGTACATGTGCGTGTCAATGTGCATGAGCATATGTGTGTATGTGTGTGTGTGTGTGTGTGTGTGTAAGTGCCCATGGAGGCTAGAAATAGGCATCAAACTCTTGCAAGTGGATTTACTGGTGGTGCATGGGTAATGGGTAATGAGAACTGAAGAATAGTCCTCTGGAAGAGTGTGTCCTTTTACCTGCCGAGCCCTCTTTCCAGATTTCTCTAAGGGGTTCAGATACAATACATAGGGGCTTGAAGAACTTAGTATTCTTTTGTCCTTGTGGAACAGGGACAAATAGGTTCCATGGGTCTCAGGAAGGGAAGCGATAAGGTTCTCAAGGATCCTGCCCTGAGCAGGGCAGGAAGATGGGGCACCTGGGCAGGGTAGGCAGACAGGGTTCTGGGTCATGGGCTATGGCTGTGGCATGATCCTGATCAGCCAGGCAGGTCTCAGGTCCAGTGATGAAAGCTTCTGGAGAAAGAACTCTTCCCCAAGGGTTACAGCTCAGTAAAACAAACACTTTCAGACGATCCTTGGTGTACTCTATTCCACGTGGACAGGGACTTTATATAAACATTGAGGAGTAGTATGGGATTTAGGGGTAGATGTTTTATGTTGGCTCAGTTTGAGATGTTAGTGATGTTCTGTTTGCATGGAGAAGGACTCCAGGTGTTTTCCCTACAGGATTGATTGTCATGGTCCTCTCAGTGGGGTGTCATGGTTGCATAGGTGAGCAGGTAGAGGTGGGCAGGGAGTTGGGCCCCTTCTACCATTCTTAATTCTGAGATTCATGATTCATGGGATTTGAGCTTATGCAACATCTTCAGTTCTTCTGTTCAGTGAAATGGTCTACTTTCTCCACAGTATTCTTAAACCAGAAAAGAACCCCATTAAAAAATAACAAAAGTCTTGAATAGCTGCTTTTCTCAGGGAAGACAGTTATCAAACAGATATTGGAAGCAGTGTTCTACCTCACTGTAATAATTCACACTTATTAGAATGACTGTTATCAAAACCACAAGGGGATATTGAGATGTAGGCAAGGGGAACTCGTGTTTTGTTGCCAGGAATGTGAATTGGTACTGGCATCATGGATAACAACATAGAAACTCCTCAGAGAATATGTTTACATATATAGTAATCCTCGTCCTAGGTAATCCACAGGACATCAAATTGGTCCTCCCTTTGTGTATGGTGCTGGGGGTCCAGCTTGGAATGTTGCACAAGGTCAGCCCATGTTGTGAGCCACATCCCCATCTTCAAGACCAGTAGCATCTGTGTGCCACCCTACACTGCTGCTTTCACTGAAGCAGCTGGGAACTGGAAACAACCCAGTAACTTCACTGATGGAGAGAGAAAGAAAATATGGGCTAGACCAGTATTTGTTCATACAGAGAGATCCTGGTGTCTGAAAATATGCATGAAACAGGAGGTCTTTATGTTATGCTAATGGACCAATCTAGGAATCAAAGGGTCAAAGGTCCCCATAATCTCCTGTATACACGATTTTCAAAACATAGAATTCCTGGTAGTCCAGAGAAGAATTGTGGTTTCTAGAGCTGGATGCTTGGTAGGATGGTGCTGTTGTCAAAAGGGTACAGGTTTTCAGTTACAAGGCGCTTAGGTTTCAGGAATCTAACAGTAAGTGATGAGTGACTACAAATGAGCTAACTTACTTGATTCTAGAAGTCATCACACATTGTACACACATAGCAAATTGTCATCTTTACCCTGATGACAATCTATTGAAGTCCTCATTTTAAAACACAAAAGAAATCTATGGGCCATACATTTCTACAGCTCAGAAACATGGAATACAATTACTTATTATCTAAAGTGTGTGTGTGGGGGGGGATTGAAGCACCTACTTGGGGATGTTTCCTATGTAAGTATTGTGGTTTCAACAAGAAAACAGAGCCAGTTTTTCTTGACTTGCTACCACCCCTGCCTCAGCTCAGTTCTGTACTATCTCATAGTCTGAATTCGCCCCTACAATTCAGCAACTCTGTAAACTTGTGGGACTAGCCATCCCATATGATGGAGAGTCTTCTGTCTGTGTTCAGTTCCAGAGACCTACTGTGCTGCGTTTTGCTTCATGAGCGTGACACAGTTTTATCAGCAGACTTCTGTGTGTTCACAGATGTTGAGAGATGGGTGACTCGTAGGTGAACTAAACATTCCAGAATAATCATATATGGGCTGTGAGGCAAGGCTGAGTCTTGTCACCCTTAGTTTGCTTTCACTATATGACAAATTGTGCCTCACCATTCAGCTATTCACTGTGATGGCCTACAGAGATATCAGCATACAAGAAGGAAGGTTTAACTTTTAGTGTAGATGCTCTTTGTTCATAGCCAAGACTAACACTGCAGCATCAGCATTTGCCCCTGGAGCTTGCAGTCAAAGAAGTTGGCCATCACAGTACCCAGAATTTCCTGGAACAAAAGCCTGGCCCAGTGTTTCTTCTCCTGAACCCACTGTATCCTTTTGTGTCACTGGGCAAGTGTTTTTTAAACTCTGCCTCTTTGGAGGAACTAATGCTAAGAGAAATCAGATGGCAAGCCCAAGGTCTTTAAAATAACAGAGAAAACAACATGTTGAGACTCAAATCAGGGCAGAGACCCTGGAAAGCATTGGCTCTTATCAACTCTATTAGAATCTGATAGCCAACCCCCAAAATGCATTTTCCAGAGTATGTAGAGGGACAACTAGATTCATATATGTATCTGAGAACTTTACCTGCATGTACACCTGCATGCCAGAAGAGGGCATCAGACTCCATTATAGATGGTTGTGAGCTACCATGTGATTGGTGGGAATTGAACTCAGGACTTCTGGAAGAGCAGCTAATATTCTTAACAGCTGGGTCTTCCTCACCCCCCCCCCCCACTAGATTCTTTAAATACACCTATGCAATCATTCCAGTCAGCCAAGTTTGTGTCAGTCTGTTAATCTGTATTATGCTTTGCCACCACACTTGGAGGAAGTAAGTATGTCTCAAACACAATGTAACCTTTGTTTTCCAGCTTCCATTGTGATTGAGAAGTGGTGGTGCCACATGGATCCTTGTTTGGAAGGAGAGGACTGTAAAGTGCTTCCAGATGCCTCGGGTTGGTCCTGTAGCAGTGGCAATAAAGTCAAAACCACCAAGGCAAGTATGCACAAAAGGCAGCTGGAATTCACAACCACAGCCTAGCTGTTCACTCCGGGGGGGGGGGGGGGGGGGGGGCTCCTGCTGTGCCTGGATCTCACCAGCAGGAGAGCAACATTGTTTTATGTTGATAAACCAGTCTGGACTGTGCAATGCTGTGCCTTTAGTCTTTCAGGAAAGTGAATTTGCCAGCCCCCCTGTGTGTGTCAGGGCAGTGATTTGGTGGGTGATTTTTAGACCAGGCCCCTAAATTCACTTCTGCTCCTTCATGAGCCCAATTTAGAGAGAAGGTTTCAGAGTCGACAGAGCAGTGCATCAAAGCGAGAGTCCACCTCCAGATGATTTACTCTGCTGTAGAGATTGGAGACTGGCTGGTTGAGATTATTTTACTCAAGGCTCCCTTACCTTCTCCCTGGTGGTTCCCATTCTGATTTTTTTCCTGATGGAAAACACAAGCTATTCAGTTCTTCTGTGAGAAAACAAACTTAGTTGATTCCTCATGTCTGCTCAAGTAGCTGGATCTTAGAAAGTTTTACTACCAAATCCTTCCATGGCTGCTTTGCCAGCTCCCAATCCATCATCACATCTAGATGACTATTGGCTTTCTTCCAGTAGAGACACCATACAATGGCTGTTACAGTATTTGTGAGATGTCATTCTTCTAAAGCAGGACATCCTTTTTTTTAAAAAAAAATTTTTATTTTCTATATTCTTTGTTTACATTCCAAATAATTTTCCCTTTCCCCGGTTCCCCCTACCCCAAACTCCCATAAGCCCTCTTCCTTCCGCCCATTCTCTGATCAACCCCCTCCTACTTCTCTGTCCTGGAAATCCCCTACAATGCTGCATCAAGCCTTTCCAGGACCAGAGCCCTCTCCTTCCTTCTTCTTGGAACTCATTTGATATGTGAATTGTGTCTTGAGAATTCAGAGCTTCTGGGCTAATATGCCCTTATCAGTGACTGCATTCCATGTGTGTTCTTTTGTGATTGGGTTACCTCACTTGGGATGATATTTTCCAGATCCAGCCGTTTGCCTAAGAATTTCATGAATTCATTGTTTTTCATTGCTGAGTAGTATTCCACTGTGAAAATATACTACATTTTCTGTATCCATTCCTCCATTGAGGGACATCTCGGTTCTTTCTAGCTTCTGGCTATTATAAATATGGCAAAGCAGGACATCCTAACACCTTTGGGCACCTTCAGTCACTACGCAGGTTCTTCATAGATAACTCTGGAAGATAGCCCTTCCTCTTTCTGCTCCAACCCCCCTGGCCTCCTATTGGGTCCTGTCCTGCTGCTTTCGAGGTACCTCTTCCCTCTTATATAATGTATTTTTCTCCCTTCCTTTCTCACCAACTATTATTCTCCCAGGAATCCATGCTGGTTGCAGCTGAACTTGGTGCCTCTGAGTGTCTTCTAGGCTTGCATTTCCCATGATAGCTGTATTCCTCTACTACTCATTTTCCTACCCATTGCTCCCTGTCTATTGTGAGATCTGTAAATTTAGGCATTTGTCTGTGTTTGCTTATGTTTGAAGGCCAAGATGCAGCTGTGTCTCCGTAGCTATTTCTTGAATACCACTGGAGTTAGATGGGCTGCAATGAATATCCATTCAACTTCATTTCCCATTAGAACATAGCTTGTCTTTGCTATTGATGTTGGGATGACAATAACCTCTGTATTGACAGGATTTGTGAGGATTCCATCAATCACAGGCTAAAATATTAAAAGGTAATTACATCGCAGCTAAACATGCATAGATTTTGTTTGTTTTGTTTTGTCATTATTCCCTAAATCATAATAATAATAAAGCCCATTTCTGGCTTGAGGCATGTCTTAGCAGTTAAGAGCACCCACTTGCTGCTTTTGTAGAAGACTTCGTTTCAGTTCTCAGCACCCAAATGGTGGCTTACAACCTGGTGCAACTCCATTCCCAGGGGATCTAGTGCCTCTTCTGGCCTCCATAGCCACTAGACAGACCTATGTGCAGTGTATGAGCAGTCTGTGCTCAGACATACATGTAGGAAAAAATGTCCTCACACATACAAAAATAATTTCTGTTGCATTTGTGCTGTAGTCATTATACGCAATCTAGAGATAATTTAAAGTAAAAAATCTGCATATATTATATGCAAGTAGTATACCAATCTAGGTAAGTTTTTAGCATGTACAGATTTAGATATGTGTGGGAGTTAATCCTCTAAAGACACCAACTTACAACTCTCCTTTTACACCCAGGTTAGAGAAAATCTGTAGAGTTAACTCTCCCACACCCCACCATTCCCAGTGGGCCACTCCTAATAAACTCCCAATCACCTAAAACCATTGTACTTGCTAAGCAAATTCTGCATCTTGCTTCTGACTCCTTTCAGATGTTCCCATAAGTACCTTCTAAATGAAAAAAAAAATTGAAGTCTCCTATGAGGTTAAAAAATAATCTTACATCTATCAGTGATTAAAATAAACTTTCATTGTATTTCTTGTAGACTAAGAGATAACATTTTAGAAGATTAAATTTGTATTGATTTTTATATATAAATGTAAAACAAGATTGAGTGGAAGCCAAGTGAATTCTGGAAAAAGAATGTGTTTGAGTAGTTCACTTGGTAAAGTCTCTCTCTCTCTCTCTCTCTCTCTCTCTCTCTCTCTCTCTCTCTCTCTCTCTCTCTCTCTCTCTCTGCGTTAGCAAGAGCATTAGCAGGAAGCAAACCTTTAGGGGTGTTTTGCCTTTGTGTGCTGGGAATATGAGTTTGCTCTAGCTAAATTCTCAATGGTAGTGACATTTCATTTATCTCCTGGAAAGATGTAGAAACATAATACAGTTCCCCAAGCCACCGTAATACTTGGGTTGCTTTTTTCCCCCCAGTGATATGCCAATTGGGAATAATCTGGGAGGTATAAAGTATTGTTTCCTTTATTAATCCAAGCCAGCAGGGCCTTGAACTGCATAAAACATTTTATGTCTGCTATGGCTTGTAGACACATGGAAGTTCATTAGGGGAGCCCAGACTGCTTCCCACGATGAGCCTGCCATTCTAGTAGCTGTATCTTTTGCTTGGAATGGTACTGACCTTGTATCACTGGGGGATATGGGGGAAAGATATCCTGTAAAGGCCAAGCTGTGGCCTCTCTGAAGGACGTATTAACTATACAACAAAGCAGTTTCCATTTTCCTTAAAGAGTCTGTACACAGCAGCATGGGAACAGACAGCTTAGAATGTCAGGTCTTGGGTAGTAAGCCACCTATGGTAGGGTAATTTCCCATTTAAATGCAAATTCATAAAGAGTTAGCAGTCAGTTTGGGTTACTAACAAGCTCTGTCTCAGAGATGAAAGCAGGAGAGAAGGACAAGTCCTAACTTAGTCACCAGCCCCAGACAGAAAGGACTGACATCCTTCTCATTCTCTCCCTGTGCTTTCTGGCTTCTCCATGAAGAAGCAGGTGGGAAGACTTTCTGAAGGAAAATAAGCTCTGCTGTTCTCATGTGCTTTGCCTCTCCTTTTCCTAACAGTCTGCCAAACTTTTTTGATTGACATTTCTCTGTTTCCAACCATCAGTGCTATGGTTTCTTACAACAACCCAGTGACTTTGAAGCATCAATACAAGGACATGCCAGGGTATTTTAATAATTTGTCAGTTGAAGAAAACAGCACTGATCTTGAGGAAGTCTGTGGTGTTTAGGCTTGAAGCAAAACCACTTGAAAGGAACATTTTCATGGCGTGTTTTCCTTTCTTGCCCTTTGTGGACATTGGACAATATGTGAAGATGTTTTTGGATAGTCATATTTTGAAACAGAGAGATGCTATAGGCATCTGTGAGTCAACACCAAAGACAGAGATAAGCATCCTACAAGGGATGGAGTAGTTCCCACAGAAAACTATGCCTAGACCTTGATGCTGTTCTGAAGAGTGATGCATTTTCTCAGGAGCCTTTTGTAACCTCCCTATTTGATTCTTCACTTTCACTTTGTTATTTTCTGCCACAGAATTGGGCAGTGAGTTGAGGGACCCACATATGGTTGTCAACTGAGTTCCTTCCCTAGCTTTATCTCTGGTTTTATATTTTTTGAGATTGAAAGTTCTTATCTGGAGTGTCCTCTGTCCTTAGCCTCCCCAGTGGCTGGGAGACAGGCCCACTCTAATGTGCTTGGTTGTTACCTCAGTCTATTCACAGTTTATATTAAGTGTCTAAACATTTCTAGGGTTTCATTGGGAACATAAAGAGGGATGAGCCAAGAAAGGAAGTGTCTCATGCATATTTGTTTAAGCATCGAGAGACTTCAGTCTTTATAATGATCATGCTAGTGTCTTATGAAACTGGCCTTGGTAAGATCAGGAATAAAAATATCACATAAGATATACAGAAATTTATAAAATAATAGGAACAGCAGTGTTTGTTGGTCTCAATCCCCTTCAGTGTCTCACGTGACCTAGTGCTAGCTAGTACCTTCCTCAAATGGCTCCTTAGTGGGCCTTTTCTCTGTCTCTTGGGTACCACTGTGTGTCACTGTCATAATTTCATGACTATAGACTAGTCACCAAGGGACTTGTTAAAACCACAGTTCTAGACCCCACCTTCAGGTTATTTGGCATGTAGTTTAACTCTACAACTGGACTTTGAACACAGACTTTGAAAAATTTTGTTTTGCTCCAAAATTTGTTTTGCTTCACTTCATCTTAGAATGAAATGATAAGAAAAAAGTATTCCAAGCAGATGATACTAGAAAACAAGCAGGAATTGCTACTCTAATACATATAAGCCAGCCTTGAAACTAAAACTTATCAGAAGAGATAAGGGTTGAGACGTCATTCTAATCAAGAGACAACCCAGAAGACATTACAATCCTTAGCATAAACATACAAAACTCTGGCATACCCAATTTAATAGAAAACATACTATTAGACTTTAAGACACAATCTAAGTCCAATTCAATGGTAATAGGTGATTTCATTTTCCTTCTCACTAGGAGACAGGCCATTTGGACAAAAATAAACAGAGATATGCTAGAATTAGGTGATATTATACATTAAATAGACTTAAGAAATATCTATAGGATATTCCACCCAAACACCAATGAATATACATTCTATTCAGCTATCCATGGGAATTTCTCTAATACAGACCTCATTCTGGGTCATGACTACAAAGAACTGAAATAAATAATTCCATGTATGCTATATGACTATAGTTTAGAAAAGCTTAAAATCACAAAATAATCCATAGAAACTATATAAACTCATAGATATTAACACATTACTGAATGATGAATGGGTCAAAAATAAAGACATAAATAAAAAATCTGAAAATTAAATGAAAATGACAACATAATACAACAAAGCCTGTGGGAAACATTAACAGTAGTCCCAAGAATCAAATAGGTCTACATTTTAAGTATGTGCATTAAAAAGTTAGAAACTACATAAATAAATGAGTTAAAGGTGCAGTTCAAGAGTATCGAAAAGCAAAAACAAACCAAGTCTAGTACCTGGCAAGAAATAACAAAATTGAGAACAGAAATCAATTAAATAGAAAAAAAGAAAACTATATAATTAATCAATAAATCTAAGAGCTGGTTCTTTGAAAAGGTAAACACAATCAAAAGATCTTTAACATACGTGCACACATACACACACACTATATATATATATATATATATATATATATATATATATATATACAGGGAAACAAGACAAACACCTAGAATAAATAGTATAATATAATACTTTAAAGACGTCTACTATGTTAAATTAGAAAACATAAACATAACCAGAAAAAAGTCAATGAAATAATTCCTAATGATACTCAGCTATACTTGTACACCAGAGCATAGCATAACCATCATTAGAGATGATTGATCCAGCAAACGATGGAGGCAGAAACAGATATCCACAGTCAAACATTAGGGAGAGCATGGGGAATACTGCAGAAGAGGGGAAGGAAGGACTGTAGAAGCCAGAGGGATCAAGAACACCACAAGAATACCCATAGAATCAACTAACCATGGCTCATATGGGCTCACAGAGACTGAACTTATAATCAGGGGGACTATATGAGTTTGAGCTAGGTCCTCTGCATACATAATATGGTTGTGTAGCTTACTGTCTCTGACTCTTTTGCTTATTTTTTGATAGGTATTGATCATAAATTATAATATTGGTATAAATCATTTATGAAGATCAGGTAGAATTCTTTTGTGGGTCCATCTGGGCCTGGACTTTTTTGGAGATGGGGGATGGGTTGCCTCATCCAGCCTTAATATGAAAGGATATGTCTAGTCTTATTACAACGTGGTATGCCATGCTTGGTTGATATCCCTGGGATGCCTGCCTTTTTCTATGGGGAAATGAAAGCGGAATGGACCTGGGGAGAGAGAAGTTGTCGGGGAATGGCTGGGTGGAGAGGAGAAAGGGGAAACTGTGGTTGGGATATAATACATGAGAGAAGAATTTATAAAAATGTGCACACAAAAAATTAAACATAAAAGAATGGATGAGGGCATAGCGCACCATACCCAAGTGGTGCAGGGAGGCAGTTTAACCACCCAGGACTGAGGAGGGGCCTGCCTGCACAGGTAGAACCACCTCTAACTAAATGGAGAGAAACTTGAAGCAATTCCACTAAAATCGGGGACCAGACAAGGCTGCCCACTCTCTCCCTATCTATTCAATATAGTACTTGAAGTTCTAGCTAGATCAATTAGACAACAAAAGACCTCAAGCAATACCACAGAGCAATAGTGTTAAAAACTGCATGGTATTGGTACAGTGACAGGCAAATAGATCAATGGAATAGAATTGAAGACCGAGAAATGAACCCAAACATCTATGGTCACTTGATCTTTAACAAAGGAGCTAAAATCATCCAGTGGAAAAAAGATAGACTTTTCAAGAAATGGTGCTGGCTCAACTAACTGGTGGCTAGCATGAAGAAGAAAGCAAATGATCCATTGTTATCTGTTTGTATTAAGCTCAAGTCCAAGTGGGTCAAGTACCTCCACGTAAAACCAGACACACTGAAACTAAGAGAAAAGAAACTGGGAAAGAGCCTTGAACACATGGGTACAGGGGAAAATTTCCTGAACAGAACACCAATACCTTATGCTCTAAGATCAAGAATTGACAAATGGGACCTCATAAAATTACAAAGTTTCTGTAAGGCAAAGGACACTGTCAATAGGACAAAACGGCAACCAACAAATTGAGAAAAGATTTTTACCAACTCTCCATCTGACTGAGGGCTAATGACTAATATATACAAAGAACCCAAGAAGTTAGACTCCAGAGAACCAAATAACCCTATTTAAAAATGGGATACAGATCTAAACAAAGAATTTTCACCTGAGGAATGGTTGAGAAGCACCTAAAAAAAAATGTTCAACATTCTTAGTCATCAGGGAAATGCAAATCAAAGCAACCCTGAAATTTCACCTCACACCAGCCAGAATGGCTAAGATCAAATATTCAGGAGAGAGCAGGTGCTGGCAAGGATGTGGAGAAAGAGGAACACTCCTCCACTGCTGGTGGGATTGCAAGCTGGTAAACCACTCTGGAAATCAGTTTGGCAGGTCCTCAGAAAACTGGGCATAATACTACTGGAAGACCCTGTTATACTACTCCTGGGCATATACCCAGAGGATTCTCCAGCATGTAATAAGGACACATGCTCCATGTTCATAGCAGCCTTATTTATAATAGCCAGAAGCTAGAAAGAACACAGATGTCCCTCAATGGAGGAATGGATACAGAATATGTGGTATATTTACACAATGGAATACTACTCAGCTATTAAAAACAATGAATTCATGAAATTCTTAGACAAATAGATAGAACTGGAAAATATCATCCTGAGTGAGGTAACCAAATCATGAAAAAACACACATGGTATGCATTCACTGATAAGTGGATATTAGCCCAGAAGCTTGGAATACCCAAGACACATTTCACATATCAAATGATGCCCAAGAAGGAGGAAGAACAAAATATGGATACTTTGGTCCTTCATAGAAGGGGAAACAAAATACCCACAGGATGAGATACAGAGACAAAGGTTGGAGCAGAGTCCGAGTGAAAGACCATCCAGAGACTACCCTACCTAGGAATCCATCCATATACAGTTACAAAACCCAGACACTATTATTGATGCCCACAAATGCTTGCTGACTGGAGCTTGATATAGCTGTCACCTGGGAGGCTCTGGTAGTGCATGAGAAATACAGAGGGGGGCACTATCAGCCAGCCATTGAACTTAGTACAGGGTCCCCAATGGAGGAGCTAGAGAAAAGACCCAAGGAGCTGAAGGGGTTTGCAGCACCATAGGAGGAACAACATTATGAGCTACCCAGTACTCCCAGAGCTCCCAGGAACAAAACCATCAACCAAAGAATACAAGTGGAATTACCCATGACTCTAGACGCATAGTCAGCCGAGGATGGCCTTGTTGGATGTCAAAGGGAGAAGAGGCCCATAGTCCTTGGTAGGTTTGATGCTGAGGTGTAGGTCAATACCAGGACTGGGAAGCAGGAGAGGGTTGATAGGGGAACAGGGAGAGGGGAAATGGCTTATGGAATTTTGGGGGGAGAGGGAGGAACCAGGAAAGGAAAAAACATTTGAAATGTAAATAAAAATATATCTAATAAAAAAAGAATGGATGAATGTTTAGCTTTATTCAAATCACCAAAGTTAAACCAGAAAGAAACCAACACCCTAATCAGACCATAAAAAGCAAGGAAATTTAAACAGCCTTTTGAGAAAAAAAAACATACAAACAAAACAAAACTGCCCAGGTATAGATGGACCCATAAAATAATTCTACCAGACCTTCATAGAAGATTTATATTCATTCTTATTTATTAAAAAATAGAAGTACAAGGAATACTTTTAGACTGTTTATATGAAACCAGTATTACTGTAATAAGAAACCAAGTAAAAGCATCAGTAAGCCAAAACTAGTGGCCAATATATCCGATGAATGTAGATTTAAAGAAATTCTCTATAAAAATACTTGCAAATTAAATATAGATATTTATCAAAAGATTATTCTCTAGGATCAAGTTAGCTTTATAGGAGATGCAGGCATGGTTTGGCATATGTAAATCAATAAATGTAATAAATCATATAAATGGACTTAATAGTCACATAATCGTATCAATAGATGCAGAAAAGGCCAGTGATAAAATCCAACATGTCCTGGAGGAAGTAGGACTGAAGGGAACATGCAGAGTAATAAATGCTAAAGAAAATATGACAAATCCACAGCTAAATCATTTTAAAGGGAGAAAATCAAGAAACAATCCTGTTAAAATTAGGAATGAGACACAGCTGCCACTGTCTCCACCCTTATTGCTAATATAACACCTGAAACACTCGCTACAGCAATAAGTGAAGAGAAGAAAATTAAAGGGATGCAAATAGTAAACTTGAAAGTCAAATTATCCTGATCTGCAGATGATGGTATTCATTGTACATATGAGAGTCCAAATTTTCCACAGTAAACTTTTAAACATATCAACAATTTCAGCAAATTGAAAGGGTACATAATCAACTTACAAAAATCAGTAGTCTTTTCTCTACATTGACAAATGCTTTAAGAAAAAAAAATCATGGGCACCTTCCCACTAATAATAGCTTCAAACATGTGTAGGAATAAACCTAATCAAGGAGGTTAGACCTGTACAATGAAAGCTTTTAAATATTTCCAGATAAAGAGTAAGCAAGACTGTAAGACAAAACGACCTCCAATGCTCATAGCCTGTTAGGATTAATATTGTGATAATGGAGACCTTACCAAAACATCTTATACATCCAATTCAATTTCAATAATAACCTGCAGGATATTCTTAACAGAAATAGAAAAAAAATCTCAGTATTCACATGGAAACACAAAAGACCCCAGACAGCTAATCAATCCTGAGCAAAAGGGGCAATGCTGGAGGGCTTGCCATACCACATTTCGAGCTATCTGACAGAGCTATGCTGTTGAAAACAAGATGGTATAACACAAAAACAGACATTATATCAATGGAACAAAATAGAATGCTAAAACCACAGGAGTCCACAAAATTATAGCCAAAGAAACCTGACCAAAATATGATACTGGGGCAATTCGATGTCCACAAGAATAAAGCTGGACTGATAGCAATCATCATGCACAAAAATCTATTTCAAATGGGTGAAAGTTTAATATGAAATGCTGAAATCAGAAGAAAACATAGGCAGTGCTCCACCAGATATAAGAACTTATTGAACAGGACTCCATTTGTTTGGAAATTAAGACCAACAATTGACAAATGGGATCCCATAAAATGACATTGCTTCTCTACAGCAGAGGAAATAATTGGGTAAATATGAAATCCACAGAATGAGCACATTTGCTAGCTATATATCTGATATGAGCATTAATATCCAGAATTTTCAAAGAACTCAGAAAACAAAGAATCAAAAAGCAAATGACCCAATTAACAACATGGGCTACAGATCTGAATAGAGTTCTCAAGAGAAGAAACAAAAATGGCTAAGGAATACCCAGGCTTTCAAAATACTCCCCAGTCAGAGAAATGCAAATTCAATCTTCTCTCAGAGCTTGTCTCCCCCTTCCCCCCAGCCATGATGGCTAAGATTAAGGAAACATTTGGGAACAAATACTGGCAAAGTTGTAGGGAAGGGAGGATGGATGTTCATTCATTGTTGGATTTGGAAAATGATCTAACTACTCTGGAAATCAGTGTAGAAATACTTAAAAAGTTGAAACTAAATCTACCTATGACTTAGCTACACCAATTTTTGATAAATATTAAAAGGACTCAATATGCTACTCCTAAGATTTCTTGTTCATCCATGTTCATTCCTGCTATATGAACATGTACAGCAGCTAGGGAATGAAATCAACATAAATGGCCTTCAGCTGCTGGGCAATAAAATGTGGTGTATGTACACACTGGAATTCTATTCAGCTGGTAGGAAAAATTTTAAAGTTTGAAGGTAAGATGGAACTGGAACCTATACTGAATGAGGTAACTAGATCCAGTTAGGTTTGAGTATATAACCTGACATTTCTGAAGAAGCCAGGGAAGTAGGGAGGAGCCAAGGGGAAGAGTGGGAGATGGAGCTCTAGAGAGCAGAGCAGGAGGAAACAAGTGCTATGAAGGGGGCGATGGGAACATCGGGGTGGGCAGGACTTTAACAGGAAAAGGGGGGGTGATATAGGAGGCGAGAGAAGAAGCAGAGAAATGTTTGATAAGGCCATAAGGCAACATATTGTTTAGTACTTAAAATTGTGTGTGTGTGTGTGTTTTAAATGGAGTTAGGGCAGATGAGGTAATGATATTGTGCACAAGAGTCCTCTACTATCTAACAAAAATACAGTCTCAGGAACGGGAAACTTCCCATTGAGTTGTTGGTCAGAGCAGTACATGTGTTTTCTAATACCACATTTACTAGAGGTATTGCCATTACTTTTGGTTGCTGTCCAGAAGTTGACTGTAAGACCCTGTTGCCACTCACTTCAGATAGAGGACTTTTAGGAGTCGAGCTGGAACTGACATTGAAGCCACCTCTCAGAGGACTAGCTCTATAGTATCCAAAGTTGCTGCAAGCTGGCAAGGGAGTGGATCAGTCTGTAGTTGTCTAGCCTAGCTGTAAAGCCTATGTATGCTGACAATGATCAGCCCAGCAAAATATCTGCATGGTGTGATATTGACACCTTTATCTTGTGGATAACCCTCAGCTGTCTAATTGGACTCAATAGGAAGAAACTCATGCCTGGTACTATAACCTAACCAACTACCTATAGGTGGAGAGATTATAGACCTGGCATGAGAATCTACTACTTCCATTTTCCTAAGCTAATATAAATTATAACTATATTAAAATCAAATATCTTTATACCCACAGATAAGTATAGCTCTCATCTCCCATCAATGCACACTGATCAGTAAAAATATTCAAATTGGGGAAACTTCAAAGATAATGGGATATGGGTTGCCCATTCCATATTTTTATATCATCAACACAATCCCTATATCTAATGCTCAGAGAAAATCATAGAAGAGGGGCCATAAATGTGGTAAGAACCAGAGGCCCAGAATGTCTTTTGTTAGATAATGTCCCATCATCCCAGGAATAATACATTCATGAAATCTCAATGATAAAAAGAATAGGATAATGACAGTCCTCGTTGATATTTCAATGTGGACAGGGGGAACTGCACATGAGCTGACTTCCAGAAGAAGAGCTACAGGTGGTCAATGGCTGCTGATAGAGGGAAAACTAATTCTTTGAGATGATCTTCCATATGTAATGTCCAATCCCAATTGGTCAGCTCTGAATATGTACTTAAAAGCAATGGTAAATGGATTCAAGTTGTGTGTGTGTGTGTGTGTGTGCTAGAGAATATTTGTACATATTTATATACATGTAAAAATAGTAAAGAGACCGTGAATTGGGGGAATGGGAGGAGTATGGGGGGGATAATGTAGACATAGTGTTCATGTAGAAAGTTTTCAAACAAGTTACAGAGCAATAGAAAAACCAAATCATTTTCCTTGACCTGCAGTTGTGGCTCTATAGTAAGAACACTTGTTGCTCTTTCAGAGGATCTGCTCTGGTTCCCAGCACCCACACCTAGTGGCTCACAATCACCTGTAATTCTATGTTCAGAAAATCTAGTGCCCTCTACTGGCCTCTAGGTACCATAGACATTCACACAGTGTGCATATATACGTGAGGGCAAAACACTCATATACATAAAATAAAAAGATGTAGCATTTTCTCTGAGTTTATTATGATGGAAAGGTGGAAGGAATGAACCTGCACTTTCAACTCTTGTCATCGTTCATGACATATGTCCTCTTGCTGCTACTAAGGTGAACTCAATGTCTGGCTTCTTCTCTGTCAGGATGTTATAATCAGGTTCCCACTTGGAAGCTGCTGTGAAGCTCGGGAGTGTCAGCATTGTGCTCGGTCACCATGTAGGAAACATGTCCCCAATCTGTTGTTCCTTCCACCTGTTGTATGCTACTTGCTTTTGTCATCTTGACACAAACTAGAGTCATTTGGAAGAGGGACCCTGAACTGAGAAAATGCCCCACCACGTTTTTCTGTAGACAAGTCTGTAAAGCATTTTCTTGATTAATGATGTGGGTGGCACCACCTCTGGGCTGGTCCTGGGTGCTATAAGAAAGCAGGCTGAACATGCCACAAGGAACAAGCCAGTAAGTAACACTCCTGAAAGACTTCTGTTTCAGCTCCTGCCATGCTTAAGTTTCTTGCCTTGGATTCCCTCAGTGATGGATGGTTACCTGGATGTTTAAGATAAAAGAAAACCTTTTCTACCTAAGTCCTTTTGGCCATGGTGCTTTATCACAGTAATAGAAACCCTAAGACAGCTTCTAAGAGGATACCTGAAGACTGAGGGAGATGTCTCTCTCACCCTGAAGTTATGTGTTTCTTGATGTCTACCATCAAGGCTTTAGATTCTCAAGGTAGAGTTGTTGAGATGTGGAAATGAAGCTACTATTAGCATGATAGTAACTTTACATCTAATTGAAATTCAGATTAGTAATAAAAATTCTGTATATAGTAAGAATAATAATGATAAAAGAAGAAAATAAATCAGAAAACACCTGACCCAGTTGAGCCACTTCAAAGTAAGAAACATTTGAAAATTATATTTTAGGTTTAGGATGATATTTGCCTGCACATGCTTTTAGCTTGCAAGGAGAAGGTAGAAGACATCCAGAAGTACCCAATATAATAGCCTACAAACTACAACCCAAATCCACCTTTTTGATTTCTGAATGTGGTGATGAACAGCTTTAATTCTATCATTTCCCAAGTGCAGTGTGATGGGCATTGAAAATATAGTTCACCTATTTTCTTCACAACTAAAGAAGACTTTGACTTTACCTCCAATCACGACTGAATGCATTATCCATTTGCTCATGTGAAGGACCTTGGGATTGCTTGATTTTTCATATCACATCCTTATCCTTTTTCTTAAATTCAAGTACTTCCCCTTTCATTGCCTCGATCAAAGTGTGCCCTGTAAGTTAATGGTCTGGCCGTGCTCTTCTGATCTTGTCAAAGAAAGGCCAGGTGCTTGCAGTGGCCTGGCGCCTTCATGCATTTCCTTCTTTGTGCAAAATCTTTCTTCAGAAGGACCCCCCCACTGTCCTCAAGTGCCATCTTAGTCTTGCCTTTGCTGACAGTCTTATGTATTGTATCAGTCCCCGTGCGTCTTCGCTCAAGCACCCCACTTCCATTTCCCCATTGCACACATCACCCTTCATGCGTGCTCATGTGATTGTCATGCTTCCCCCCCCCCAGGTTACTCCCTTTCCAGCCAATGAACTGTGACTTTTCAAACCCAATTCTTTGCTTACTTTTATATTACCTGTGAATTAAGAGCAGGATGCAATTGGTTAGGTGTGGTGGCACATGCATTTAATCTCAGGATTCAATAGGCAGAAACTGGAGGATCTCTTTGATTTTTAAGGCCAACCTGGTCTACATAAGGAGTTTGAAGCCAGCCAGGGTCACACAAAGTTTAAAGAAACTCTGTCTTTAAAAAAAAAGAAAAGAAAAAAAGTAAAAGAAAAGAAAACTTGAACAAGCCTTGTGTTCTTAAGTAGTTGAAAAAAGTCACAAAATATTATTTCATAACACTTTGGAATTATGTAAAATCTCTATTCCATACTCACCAGTACTTTGTTGGACAATTCTAACTGATCAATGCCTGTGAGTCTACCTGAAGTCTATGTCTGTAACTGTGTGTGACATTTGAATATAGCCAATGCCCTGCACACAAAGCTCAGAATCTGTCCTATACTTAATTCTTTGCAAAGAAAGCCTTCCAGTCCTTGCTTTAGAGTAAAAGGTCTGTTAGGTCCAGGCATAATGACTGTGTTATCAAATTATACAACTTATTCTGAAAATATTTGCACTGTATAAATATGTTAATGCACTATGCTACTCCCCCCCTGAGCTGATGTATTGACTATGTCACTTGCAAACTTTTCTCAGGTCTTAAATAATGAATCTATGTGCTTAAAAGTGAGAAACACAATAACTTTCCTAATGATTATATGCTTCCATTTAACTGATCATTTCTGTTGAATAATTTTTGCTTTTAAAAACAAGCTACCTGCATTTAAAAATGTGACAAAGGTTAAATTTTGATCTTGACATGCAGTGATTTTAATCAGCATTCATTTGAAAAACTGTTCAATGCCATTAACAAAGCATGCTTATTTAGCATGCATGAGTTCATGGGCAGTGGGTGTACCTAATCTCATGACATTTTTATAACCTCAGAAAATAAAAAGCAGGGATGCAGTATTCCCCATCATAGAAGCCTTTGTATGTGTTTTCTTTGCCTACTGAAAGTGAGGCATGGAAAGCCGATTTGGGTATGAAGAGTTGACTTTGTGAGGTTGGTTATAGACACAATTTCCAACAGATAAACCAGATACAAATAATCTGGACAGGTGAGGTCCCTCTGGTTTTCCTTGGTTGCATAAGGTCAAATGCTCATTTAGTTTCGTTTGTTTTAGGTGACCCGGTAGCAGACACAGAAGCGTTTTGGCCCTGAGGGGCCTGTGGATGCAGAGCTGTGCTGTATGGATTACCATACTAGTGAGAACCTACCTTGGAGCTCACTCAGAAGTTCGTAGCTGCAATATGTGCATTGTGGAACGTGGCATTTACGTGACTGTCCCTGTTTCTCTGCTTTGTGATCTCTTCACACGGAACTACAGCATAGGTGGCCACTCAACTGACGTGTTACCTGGATCTCAAAAGGAATTTCTTGTCCCACAAGAAATGCTGGAGGGGACATTGGAGGAGCCAACGAGGAGCAGCGCTGGGAGAACATGCATCTTCTCGTTCCCCTTTCTCCACGGAACATGGACAGGAAGTACAAAGTGACCCAGGCCGTTCCTCTTTTAAATGTGTCCTTTAGCCATTATATAGAAGGCGTGAAAGGAGTCTAAAGGACAGAAGATTTGGCTCACATACGTTGTGTTCTAGATCAAAGAACCAGAATTATCTGGAGCAGGAAATTAATTTTATGCACTTTGGAGACATGAAGGACTCATGAAGGACTCATTGGGTTACTATGTGCACATTTGTATTTTTTACTTTTGATAATTTCATATGTTTATCTTCTTAGTTCCATTCCTACATTAGCAGAGATGTAGCAGAAGCTATTAAACCCTGGTACACTGGTGGCTGAGTTCTAAGGAAAGCATAATAGCACCAGAGTTTTATAACCAAAACTTTATCATGACATATTCACAAAGGAACATAAACCTGTTGGGATTTTTATGGCTTGGGGTAACGAGATAGGAAAATCATTTAAGACATAGGACAGTCTCCGTTTAGAGGAAGGATGACTTCTTAGATCCACTTTATGCCAATTTTATGGGAATATTTTGTTATCTCCTAGAAGGAGTCTTTAAATGTTAACTATTCACATTACAGTTGATGCGAGCCTAACAGGGTCCATTCTGTATCTATTTGTCAGCTTTCTTCCTTAAATGTTAAGTAAAACGTTAGTCATCTGTCCGGTTTCAGTGATTTCATGGATACTGCCATGCAGAAACATAAGAAACAAAGAGACACTGGCACAGGTTTAACGGAGATATTGTCCATGTACGCACATCTGTAACGTGGGACTGATTGTATGTATTAAGAAATGTTGACAATATACTTGCTGTGCCAACAGTCTGCCCTTTTGCAATTACAAGGAAATATCAGTTCCATTATGTTATTTACAGTGCTATCAATTATTTGATTTTATTCTTGCAGAAGTGGAAATGGGTGCTACCTGTTTATTAGTTTAACTTTGGCTTGAATTTGACTGACTGGGTGCCTACCAGAATAGTTATTCTCATATGACTAAGTGAAATATAACTCTGTTGATGGCATATAAGATCTTGTGATTATTTATTTGGTACCTTAAGATTTTGTGTTCATGACATGAGCTTGCAAATGTTCCTTTAAACATAACTATGAAATTGGGTTACTTTAAATTTAACTTGGCGATATGACTAATGTAGGTCGCTACTTTATTTCATCTCCAGTGTTTGAAGCTTAGAAAAGGAGTGTGGAGAACCCAGCATATCACTAAGGCTTGGATAGATTCTCTATGTCCTGTGTGTCCTCTGCTGTCACAAGCATAAGACCTTCCATTGTTAAAGAGTTTTAGAAAGGTAAGGAGACTTTGCAGTACATGGAGCACCGTGTTAGTTGTTAACTCTCACATTTGATCTTGTACCAGAAAGTAGAATAAGCGATAAAGACACTACTTTACCTTAGGGAACATTTTTTTAGGGACTAAGCTATTTCCAGGGAATAAATGCTCCATTAGGGAAAATGGAAGGCCTGGAAAGTGCTATTCCATCCATTATAGCTTCAGTGTGCTTTTTATGTAGTTCCAAAGTGAAGTCCTGAACTGGAACTTTGAGGCACATCCTAATGTTATCATTCACCTTTCTATAGAAAAGGTGGTAGGAGACATTTCTGTGTTTCCACAGAATTTAGAATCAGGTTTCCAAGGGAGTGATGCAGCTTTCAATCAAATACCCTTCAAGTAGACCTTAAGATTTTTTTGTTTTTTTTTGTTCTGGTTTTTGTTTTAGAATCTTAAAACACACAGCTACCCATCCAGCGATGTACATGAAGCCCCAGTTTAACAAAACCAGTGACCAGTGTGATTTTACAGCTTTCTCTCCTGTCCAGACATGATGTTCCACATGAATGGACCTTTTCATTGCGGGTGCTCTAGGAAAAGAAAGAGCATCAGGTTCAACCAATCTACCCCACCCTGTGACTGTCTTGACTTACTGTGATGTTTTCTTCATCCATATACAAATGATTCCTGGGAGATCTTTCTGAATATTTCCATTTTATTGAGGAGGGTTTCAGACCTAGTGATATTGGACTTAGTCAGAGTCACACAGCAAGTACTTATATCAAAAGTCAGACAATAAGGGGCCATGATAAAATACAGAAAATTGTAGATTTAGTTTTCTTTGAGAACTTTCAGAATATCACCAATTGTTCTGCATTGCAACTGTCATGCTTGGATTAGCTTTAGCATCTGGCCGTACGTGGCCATGTTTGTACCTGGCTTAGAAGGGTTTGAGTCAGTGCCTGTATGCTTTGTTACTGTCTAATAAGTGTCAATAAGCTGAAAGTGATAAACAGCTAACATTTAAAAGGTGAGGCAATTATTTGTAACTAGTTTTCTCCTTGAGTTGAAGTAACTATTCCTTGTTAAAGGCAATTGTTATTTTTGGGAGAGTATTACACATACTGAATTACCATGTGGCTATCCTTGGCTAGAGACTGCCTGTTGTATTACACAGACTAATGTGTCCACTGGTTAGTTATGAAGAGCTTTGGGCAGAGCCTAGCATATGATGATGGCATGTGTTAAAAGCTATGTACCTCCCCTGCCCACGTTCATCATCACACATGTTTCCTCCTTTACAATTTTGCAAATCTTCTTACATTTCCTACCATGAGAAACTGCTGCTAGACAAGACTGAAACCCAACTCCTGAAATGGCAATAGTACCAAGTTTAATACCAACACTATTAGGGGGTCTCAGAAACAAGGATGTAGCCAATGCCATGCTTACAGCTATTTCTTCCATATAGCAACTCTCTGATATCAGAGAAGCACTATTCAAAGCTATATGTCAAGTACATAGACTATTATACACTAGAGGCTGGCAAGCTGAGACTCACGGGTCATCTCTGCCTGGCTTATTTGTGTAAATACAAAATTATCAAAACCTAGCCACATCCATTTTTTAAATATATTATCCCTGGATACTGCTGCCCTGCAAAAACAGAATAAACTGGCTGTGACAAATATTTTATGATATGCCAGGTCTAAAACATTGACTTTTTGGCTCATTGCAGAAGTTTTCCCATCCTTGTTATATGTAATAAGAAGGCATGACCCTTCAAATCCAGTTCCCCAGAACAGTGCAGGGTAGTAGCAAAAAGCTCAAGTGCTACGGGCAAACAAGATGCCTTGAATAATGCTTCTGCTTTTAATTCCTAAGGTTTTTTTTAAATTATTTTATTTATTTATATTTCAAATGTGTCCCCCCTCCTTGTCCTGCTCTATGAGCTCCCACCCCTCACTCCTCTCCTTTACATCTAACAGGGTACTCCCTTACTTACCCATCCACTCCCACCTCACCTCTCTAGTTTCCCCCTTCTCTGGGGCATCAAGTCTCCACAGGACCACACATATCTACTCCCACTGGGGTCAGAGTCCTCTGCTAACATATCTAGCACTGGCCATGAACCATCCCATGTATGCTCTTTGGTTGGTGGCTTAGTCTCTGGGAGCTCTGAGGGGTTGGGTTACTTGATACTATTGTTTTTCCTATGGGGTTGCCAGCCTCTTCAGCTCCTTCAGTCCTTCTCCTAGTTCTTCCATAGGGGTCCTTGACCTCAGTCCAATGATTGACTATAAGTATCTGCATCTGTGTCAGTCAGTTGCTCTTAGAGTCAGATTACTTAAGTTTTATATTCCTTAAATGTCAGTTTCTTGTAAGCGAACCAATGAGCTACTTATCATCTACCTCTTGCCTTTCTGTCTTAAAGAATGGTAGACTATCATATCATCTGAAGTCAATTATCATTAAGTCAAACTATCATTATTTGCAGATGATATGATAGTCTACCTAAGTGACCCAAAAAACTCCACTAGAGAACTCCTACAGCTGATAAACAACTTCAGCAAAGTGGCAGGTTATAAAATCAACTCAAGCAAATCAGTAGCCTTCCTATACTCAAAGGATAAGCAGGCTGAGAAAGAAATTAGGGAAATGACCCCCTTCACAATAGCCACAAACAGTATAAAGTACCTTGGGGTGACTCTTACCAAACATGTGAAAGATCTGTATGATAAGAACTTCAAGACTCTGAAGAAGGAAATAGAGGAAGACCTCAAAAACTGGAAAAACCTCCCATGCTCATGGATCGGCAGGATCAATATAGTTAAAATGGCCATTTTGCCAAAAGCAATATACAGATTCAATGCAATACCCATAAAAATCCCAACTCAATTCTTCATGGAGTTAGAAAGAGCAATTCTCAAATTCATCTGGAATAACAAAAAACCCAGGATAGCTAAAACTATTCTCAACAACAAAAGAAATTCTGGGGGAATCAGTATCCCTGACCTCAAGCAATACTTCAGAGCAATAGTCCTAAAAACTGCATGGTATTGGTACAGTGACAGGCAGGCAGATCAATGGAATAGGATTGAAGATCCAGAAATGAACCCACACACCTATGGCCACTTGATCCTCGACAAAGGGGCTGAAAACATCCAATGGAAAAAAGATAGCCTTTTCAACAAATGGTGCTGGTTCAACTGGAGGTCAGCATGCAGAAGAATGCGAATTGATCCATCCTTGTCTCCTTGTACTAAGCTCAAATCCAAATGGATCAAGGACCTCCACATAAAGCCAGACACTCTGAAGCTAATAGAAAAGAAACTGGGGAAGACCCTTGAGGACATCAGTACAGGGGGAAAGTTCCTGAACACAACACCAATAGCTTATGCTCTAAGATCAAGAATTGACAAATGGGACCTCATAAAATTACAAAGTTTCTTTAAAGCAAAGGACACCATCAAAAGGACAAATCGGCAACCAACAAATTGGGAAAAGATCTTCACCAATCCTACATCAGATAGAGGGCTAATATCCAATATATACAAAGAACTCAAGAAGTTAGACTCCAGAAAACCAAATAACCCTATTAAAAATGGGGTACAGAGTTAAACAAGGAATTCTCACCCGAAGAACTTCGGATGGTGGAGAAACATCTTAATAAAATGCTCAATTTCATTAGTCATCAGGGAAATGCAAACCTGAGATTTCACCTTATACCAGTCAGAATGGCTAAGATTAAAAATTCAGGAGACAGCAGGTGTTGGCGAGGATGTGGAGAAAAAGGAGCACTCCTCCACTGCTGGTGGGGTTGCAAATTGGTACAACCACTCTGGAAATCAGTCTGGCGGTTCCTCAGAAAACTGGGCATGTCACTTCCCGAAAGATCCTGCTATACCACTCCTGGGCATATACCCAGAGGATTCCCCAGCATGTAATAAGGATATATGCTGCACTATGTTCATAGCAGCCCTATTTATAATAGCCAGAAGCTGGAAAGAACTCAGGTTTCCCTCAACAGAAGAATGGATGCAAAAAATGTGGTATATATACACAATGGAATACTATTCAGCCATTAGAAACAATGAATTCATGAAATTCTTAGGCAAATGGATGGAGCTGGAGAACATCATACTAAGTGAGGTAACCCAGTCTCAAAAGATCAATCATGGTATGCACTCACTAATAAGTGGATATTACCCTGGAAAACTGGAATACCCAAAACATAATCCATATATCAAATGAGGTACCAGAAGAACGGAGGAGTGGCCCCTAGTTCTAGAAAGACTCAGTGTAGCAGTATAAGACAAAACCAGAACAGGGAAGTGAGAAGGAATGGGTGGGAGAACAGAGGGAGGGAAGGGGGCTTATGTGACTTTTGGGGAGTGGGGGACCAGAAAAGGGGAAATCATTTGAAATGTAAATAAAAAATGTATCGAATAAAATTTAAAAAAAATTAAAAAAATGGTTGAGATATGGAAGTTTACAAATGGGAGGGCGTTGTTTGTTGTGACTGTGGGGTCCAAGGCCATAGGGGTGCCATCTGCAGTCATCAACACACTATAAGGTGGAAGGAGCAGCAGGTTCCTCACAGTCAGGCCATAATGACATGGCAGCTCCTACTTTTAAATAACACAACCTCAAAGTAACTGATCCAGGCCTGTGGGAACAAGGACTGACTCTGGAGGAAAGGGCCTGGATTCCTGGTTTGTGTGGTAGTATTAGATGCTAAGTCTAAAGTCCTGCATGTACCAGTGCTCCTGGTAAGAACCTAATCCCCTCTCAGTGCTTCATCTCACAACCAAATGGCAGACAAATTTCAACGTGCATTTTCACGTGATTTTAGCCAAAAGGCTGAAACTCAACCAGCATGCTTTAGAAGGAAGGTACAAGACATATACAAACCACATTAACCTCATAGTTTCTATTTTAAAAAAAAATAGTATCCTAACCAACCGTGGTAGTTTTAAAACAAACCCCAAACAAAATAATACAGACATATCCTTACATGATTAACTTCTTACCGACAGAAAATCAGGCGGCCGTTTCTCAAAACTGAGTCCTGCCATCTAAAAGGCTCACAGCTCACCGAAGCCTGGGCATAGTCATGAGGAGACACTCCAGCATTTTTGCTTTCTGCCAAAGACAGTTCAAACTTTGAGGCAGTGAAGAAAGTGCAAGCTAGGGCAGTTCTCACTCAACCTGTGGGTTATAACCCTTTCCTGGGAGTTGCTTAAGACCATCAGAGAATACAAATATTTATATTACAATTCATAACAGTAACACAATTATAGTTATGAAGTAGGGGTGAAAATAACTTTAGGATTGGGGGTCACCACAATAAGAGGAACTGTATTAAAGGGTCACAGAATTAGGAAGGTTGAGAACCACTGAGCTAGAGGGACAGCCCAGGCAGTAAAGCTTCCCTATCACCTAGGGTGCCAATTTGGCAGAAAGGCAGGAGGGACACAAATTATCCTGATTTGAGTCTGGACTTGGAATATGAGGTATAAACCAAGTACCATCTCTGTTCTTTCAAGTTCACCCTTTAAAACTTCCACTCGGGTCCAGCTTCCCCATGAAAGGAAACAATCATTTCAGGTTACAAAGTAATCTTGTAAACAGAAACTTTGAACAAAAGAGCCCTGTAAATAATGGATGAGCACTTACTGAAGTGTGCTGGGCAGGCCTCACAGTATTGATTCAGGGCTGTGAACAAAACAGGCTCTGTTCTGTGAGCTCTTCCTTCAGTCTCTTCCTCTCCTGTTTGGAGCCATCAATATTCACAGCCCACTCTCGTGCTAGGAATATATAACTAGGCAGCCCTTGCCTTGTGTGTAGATCAGGTCTCTGACCCATCTTTAATCTTCACCTTTAGTTCTTTTAATGAGGGGTTATCTAAACAGTTCAAGACACTGAATTATTAATTTAATAACTGTAATTAACCACCAGGAAATGGAAGTGAACAAATGGACTTCAATTGTCTAATTTCAAACCTGAAATCCTACTTTCAATCATGTAGAGTTGGTTTCTGAAATCTCTTCTGCCTTCTTTGAATTTCATGTTCAGCCCCACCCTCTCTCTCCCTCTCTCAGATGTACACACATACAAACTCTCTCTTTCGCCCACCCACATGCACACACACACACACACACACACACTCTATGTTCTGCAGCTCACTTATAAACATTATAGAAAATAAAGTCTTGTTCTTTGTATTTTATCAGTATAACATTTGAAAAGAAAGCATTTAAGATGAGTACCCATAGAGCTAGGTCAGTTGGTCATCTAGATTAACTTTTATTCTAAGCATGAGGAACTGAGTTTGAATCCTCAGAACCCATGTAAAAAGCAGGTGTGTGCATGTGCACATGCATGTGCCCACACATATACACATAGGTTACCTCTAGTTTCTCACACAGGAAAGGAAAATGCAGAGGTTGTCTCGGTGGGACCCACAGATGAAACAAGAGTCAGGGCCATGCTTTGGAAGACTTAAATATTTATGAGTGCCATGTCTGACAGAAGACTGAAACCGATTCTTTATGTCACAGTAAAGAAACTGGGGCAGAGCCACCACGTCTCAGCTTGAGGAAAACTTGCAACTATCAAAACTGTCAAAGTCAGAAAAGTTGGTATCAGATACTGGGGCACTGCTGTTTCAATCACCGTCTCTCCTGATTCAGCTCAGAAGCACAGACAGTTGGGACCTGGAGTGAGGATGTGTGCCTGGATTTCCCAAGGGATGTGACTCCCACCAGAGAGAGCCAGTGCAGGGGTGCAGATGCTTTTGATGCAGCACCGAGGCCAGGTCAGACAGACTGAAGAAGACATGGGTTTGGGGAGGGCTTTCATTTCAATTCCGATTAGACATAAGACTCATCTGAGACCTCCCCCGTTTGTAACTCCATTCATCTTTCTGTGGCTCAGAGGGACCCATGACAGCTTTTCTTTTCATTTCTGATACAGCAAATGTATAAAGGCAATGAGGGTGGGGTAGAGAGGGCTGTTGAGAGTCAGAAGGCAAAGATTTCCAGTAAGAAAATATGTATAAAATTGACATATTTTAAAATATTCTCTTAAACACTTAAGGCATTCTCTGTCTCTGTCTCTCTCTGTATCCCCGTCTGTCCATCTGTCCATCTGTCTGTCCATCTGTCCATCTGTCTGTCTGTCTCCACAAACCTCATATGGAGTGGGATGGGAATATAGTGCCTGTCATATATGCATAAAGTCCTTGACTTTGATCCCCAAGATATGCATTAAAAAAGGAGGGTGCAATAGTGTGTACTTGTAATCCCTAGCACTGGGGAGGTAGAGACAGGCATATCCCTAGGGTTTGTTGGTCAGTCAATGTAACCTGCTCAGTGATCCTGGGCCAAATAGACATGCCTGTGTCAAAAACTTGGATGGGGGGGGGGGCAGAGCGATGGCTCAGTGGTTAAGAGCACTAACTGCTCTTCCAGAGGTCATGAGTTCAAATCCCAGCAACCAAATGGTGACTAACAACCATCTGTAATGAGATCTGATGCCCTCTTCTGGGGTGTATGAAGACAGCTACAGTGTACTTACATATAATAAATAAATACATCTAAAAAAAATAAATAAAACTTGGACAGGGCCGGGGAGATGGCTCTGTGTTAAAGCACTTTCCCGATAAGCATGAGGGCCTGAATTCAGACCTCAGCACATACATAAAGCCAGGCACTATTTCAGGTATCTATAACCTTAGAGGTGGGGAGTGCTCAGAGACAGGAGGATCCTGGCATTCACGGCCAGCCAATTTACCTTGATGGTGAGCTCTACATTCAGCGAAGAGACCCTGTCTCAAAAAGTAAGGTGGAAAGCTGTAGAAGACATTTGATGCTGATTTCTGGCCACTTCACACATATGCAGCAACAAGTGGACCACACATAAGCATGGGCACACATACGCATAGAGTAGACCATATACAGATGTGGGCACACATGCACACAAACTAAAAGTAGGTAGTTCTTTTTTTTTTTATTCGATATATTTTTATTTACATTTCAGATGATTTCCCCTTTTCTAGCCCCCCTCCCCAAAAGTCCCATAAGCCCCCTTCCCTCCCCCTGTCCTCCCACCCACCCCTTCCCACTTACCCGTTCTGGTTTTGCCCTATACTGCTTCACTGAGTCTTTCCAGAACTAGGGGCCACTCCTCCGTTCTTCTTGTACCTCATTTGATATGTGGATTATGTTTTGGGTATTCCAGTTTTCCAGGCTAATATCCACTTATTAGTGAGTGCATACCATGATTGATCTTTTGAGACTGGGTTACCTCACTTAGTATGATGTTCTCCAGCTCCATCCATTTGCCTAAGAATTTCATGAATTCATTGTTTCTAATGGCTGAATAGTACTCCATTGTGTATATATACCACATTTTTTGCATCCATTCTTCTGTTGAGGGATACCTGGGTTCTTTCCAGCTTCTGGCTATTATAAATAGGGCTGCTATGAACATAGTGGAGCATATATCCTTATTACATGCTGGGGAATCCTCTGGGTATATGCCCAGGAGTGGTATAGCAGGATCTTTCGTGAAGTGACATGCCCAGTTTTCTGAGGAACCGCCAGACTGATTTCCAGAGTGGTTGTACTAATTTGCAACCCCACCAGCAGTGGAGGAGTGTTCCTCTTTCTCCGCACCCTCTCCAGAACCTGTGTCTCCTGAATTTTTTTTTCATTCTTTTTTTTTATTCGATATAATTTATTTACATTTCAAATGATTTCCCCTTTTCTAGCCCCCCCCACTCCCCGAAAGTCCCGTAAGCCCCCTTCTCTTCCCCTGTCCTCCCTCCCACCCCTTCCCAGTTCCCCGTTCTGGTTTTGCCAAATACTGTTTCACTGAGTCTTTCCAGAACCAGGGACCACTCACTCTTCAAACTATTCCACAAAATAGAAACAGAAGGAACACTACCCAATTCCTTCTATGAAGCCACAATTACGCTGATACCAAAGGCACACAAAGATCCAACAAAGAAAGAGAACTTCAGACCAATTTCCCTTATGAACATCGATGCAAAAATACTCAATAAAATTCTTGCCAACCGAATCCAAGAACACATCAAAACGATCTTCCACCATGATCAAGTAGGCTTTATCCCGGGAATGCAGGGTTGGTTCAATATACGGAAATCCATCAATACAATCCACTACATAAACAAACTCAAAGAACAAAACCACATGGTCATTTCATTGGATGCTGAAAAAGCATTTGACAAAATTCAGCATCCTTTCATGCTTAAAGTCTTGGAGAGAACAGGAATTCAAGGCCCATACCTAAACATAGTAAAAGCAATATACAGCAAACCGGTAGCCAGCATCAAACTAAACGGAGAGAAACTTGAAGCAATCCCACTGAAATCAGGGACCAGACAAGGCTGCCCCCTTTCTCCTTATCTTTTCTGAATTTTTAATCTTAGCCATTCTGACTGGTGTAAGGTGAAATCTCAGGGTTGTTTTGATTTGCATTTCCCTAATGACTAATGAAGTTGAGCATTTTTTAAGATGCTTCTCAGCCATCTGAAGTGCTTCAGGTGAGAATTCTTTGTTTAATTCTGTACCCCATTTTTAATAGGGTTGTTTGGTTTTCTGGGGTCTAACTTCTTGAGTTCTTTATATATATTGGATATTAGCCCTCTATCTGATGTAGGATTGGTGAAGATCTTTTCCCAATTTGTTGGTTGCCGATTTGTGCTTTTGATGGTGTCCTTTGCCTTACAGAAACTTTGTAATTTTATGAGGTCCCATTTGTCAATTCTTGATCTTAGAGCATACGCTATTGGTGTTCTGTTCAGAAACTTTCTCCATGTACTGATGTCCTCAAGATTCTTCCCCAGTTTCTTTTCTATTAGCTTCAGAGTGTCTGGCTTTATGTGGAGGTCCTTGATCCATTTGGATTTGAGCTTAGTACAAGGAGACAAGGATGGATCAATTCGCATTCTTCTGCATGCTGACCTCCAGTTGAACCAGCACCATTTGTTGAAAAGGCTATCTTTTTTCCATTGGATGTTTTCAGCCCCTTTGTCGAGGATCAAGTGGCCACAGGTGTGTGGGTTCATTTCTGGATCTTCAATCCTGTTTCATTGATCTGCCTGCTTGTCACTGTACTAATACCATGCAGTTTTTAACACTATTGCTCTGTAGTATTGCTTGAGGTCAGGGATACTGATTCCCCCAGAATTTCTTTTGTTGCTGAGAATAGTTTTAGCTATCCTGGGATTTTTGTTATTCCAGATGAATTTGATAATTGCTCTTTCTAACTCTCTGAAGAATTGAGTTGGGATTTTGATGGGTATTACATTGAATCTGTATATTGCTTTTGGCAAAATGGCCATTTTAACTATATTGATCCTGCCAATCCATGAGCATGGGAGGTTTTCCCATTTTTTGAGGTCTTCTTCCATTTCCTTCTTCAGAGTCTTGAAGTTCTTGTCATACAGATCTTTCACATGTTTGGTAAGCGTCACCCCAAGGTACTTTATACTGTTTGTGGCTATTGTGAAGGGGGTCATTTCCCTAATTTCTTTCTCAGCCTGCTTATCCTGAGTATAGGAAGGCTACTAATTTGCTTGAGTTGATTTTATAACCTGCCACTTTGCTGAAGTTGTTTATCAGCTATAGGAGTTCTCCAGTGGAGTTTTTTGGGTCACTTAGGTAGACTATCATGTCGTCTGCAAATAATGATAGTTTGACTTCTTCCTTTCCAATTTGTATCCCTTTGACCTCCTTATGTTGTCGAATTGCCCGAGCTAGTTCCTCAAGTACAATATTGAAAAGATGAGAAAGGGGGCAGCCTTGTCTGGTCCCTGATTTCAATGGGATTGCTTCAAGTTTCTCTCCATTTAGTTTGATGCTGGCTACCGGTTTGCTGTATATTGCTTTTACTATGTTTAGGTATGGGCCTTGAATTCCTGTTCTCTCCAAGACTTTAAGCATGAAAGGATGCTGAATTTTGTCAAATGCTTTTTCAGCATCCAATGAAATGACCATGTGGTTTTGTTCTTTGAGTTTGTTTATGTAGTGGATTGCATTGATGAATTTCCGTATATTGAACCAACCCTGCATTCCTGGGATAAAGCCTACTTGATCATGGTGGATGATCGTTTTGATGTGTTCTTGGATTCAGTTGGCAAGAATTTTATTGAGTATTTTTGCATTGATGTTCATAAGGGAAATTGGTCTGAAGTTCTCTTTCTTTGTTGGATCTTTGTGTAGTTTTGGTATCAGTGTAATTGTGGCTTCATAGAAGGAATTGGGTAGTGTTCCTTCTGTTTATATTTTGTGGAATAGTTTGAAGAGTATTGGTGTTAAGTCTTCTTTGAAGGTCTGATAGAATTCTGCACTGAAACCATCTGGTTCTGTGCTTTTTTTGGTTGGAAGACTTTCTATGACTCCTTCTATTTCTTTAGGCATTATGGGACTGTTTAGATGATCTATTTGGTCCTGATTTAATTTTGGTATTTGGTATCTGTCAAGGAAATTGTCCATTTCCTCCAGATTCTCCAGCTGTGTTAAGTATAGGCTCTTGTAGTAGGATCTGATGATTTTTTTGGATTTCCTCAGTTTCTGTTTTTATATCCCCCTTTTCTTTTCTAAGTTTGTTAATTTGGATACTTTCTCTGTGCCCTTTGGTCAGTCTGGCTAAGGGTTTATCTATCTTGTTGATTTTCTCAAAGAACCAGCTCCTGGATTTGTTGATTCTTTGTACGGTTCTCTTTGTTTCCAATTGATTGATTTCAGCCGTGAGTTTGATGATTTCCTGTCTTCTACTCCTCCTGGGTGAATTGGCTTCTTTTTGTTCCAGGACTTTCAGGTGTGTCGTTAAGCTGCTAGTGTATGCTCTCTCCATTTTCTTTTTGGAGGCACTCAGGGCTATGAGTTTTCCTCCTAGCACTGCTTTCATTGTGTCCCAAAAATTTGTGTATGTTGTGCCTTCATTTTCATTAAATTCTAAAAAGTCTCTGATTTCTTTCTTTATTTCTTCTTTGGCTAAGGTGTCATTGAGTAGAGTATTATTCAGCCTCCATGTGTATGTGGGCTTTCTGTTGTTTTTGTTGATATTGAAAACCACTCTTACACCATAGTGATCTGATAGGAGGCATGAGATTAGTTTGATCGTCTTACATTTGTTGAGGTCTGCCTTGTGTCCAATTATATGGTTGATTTTGGAGAAGGTACCATGAGGTGCTGAGAAAAAGGTATATTCTTTTGCTTTAGGGTGAAATGTTCTCTAAATATCAGTCAAATCCAATTGGTCCAAAGCTTCAATTAGTTTTACTGTGTCCCTGTTTAGTTTCTGTTTTCCCGATCGGTCCATTGAGGAGAGTGGAGTGTTGAAGTCCCCCACAATTATTGTGTTAGGTGCAATGTGTGCTTTGAACTTTAGTAAAGTTTCTTTTACGAATGAGGGTACCCTTGCATTTGGTGCATAGATGTTCAGAATTGAAAGTTCTTCTTGGTGGATTTTTCCTTTGACCAGCAAGAAGTGTCCTTTTGTGTCTCTTTTGATGACTTTAGGTTGCAAGTCAATTTTATCTGATATTAGAATGGATATTCCTGCTCGTTTCCTGTGACCATTGGCTTGTAAGATTGTCTTCCAGCCTTTTACTCTAAGGTAGTTTTTATCTTTGACACTGAGGTGTGTCTCCTGTATGCAGCAAATTGTAGGGTCCTGTTTCCTTATCCAGTCTGTTAGTCTATGTCTTTTTATTGGGGAATTGAGACCATTGATGTTAAGAGAAATTAAGGAATAGTGATTATTACTTCCTGTCATTTTGATGTTCTTTTTATATTTAAGTGGTTATCTTCTTTTGGGTTTGATAAAGGAAGGTAACTATCTTGCTTTTTCCAGGGTGTAGTTTCCCTCCTTGTATTGGAGTTTTCCTCCTATTATTCTTTGCAGAGCTGGGTTTGTGGAAAGATATTGTGTAAATTTGGTTTTGTCATGGAATGTCTTGGTTTCTCCATCTATGATGAATGAGAGTTTTGCTGGGTATAGTAGTCTTGGCTGACATTTGTGTTCTCTTAGAATCTGCATGAGTTCTGCCCAGGATCTTCTAACTTTCATGGTCTCTGGTGCGAAGTCTGGTGTGATTCTGATAGGTCTTCCTTTATATGTTACTTGGCCTTTTTCTCTTACTGCCTTTAATATTCTTTCTTTGTTTAGTGCATTTGGGGTTTTGATTATTATGTGACGGGAGGTATTTCTGCTCAGGTCCAGTCTTTTGGAGTTCTGTAGGCTTCTTGTATATTCATAGGCATCTCTCTCTTTAAGTTGGGAAAGTTTTCTTCCATAATTTTGTTGAAGATATTTGCTGGCCCTTTCAGTTATAAATCTTCACTCTCATCTATACCTATAATCCTTAGGTTTGGTCTTCTTATTGTATCCTGGATTTCCTGGATGTTCTGGGATACAAGCTTTTTGCATTTTGCATTTTCTTTGACAGTTGAGTCAATGGTTTCTATGGTATCTTCAGCATCTGAGATTCTTTCTTCCATCTCTTGTATTCTGTTGTTTATATTTGCATCTATGGCCCCTGATTTCTCCTCAAGGTTTTCTATCTCCAAAGTTGTCTCCCTTTATGATTTCTTAGTTGTTTCTACTTCTGTTTTTAGATCCAGGATGGTTTTGCTCAGTTCCATCATTTGTTTGTTTGTAATTTGTTTCCTGTAATTTGTTTCCTGTAATTCTTTAAGAGATTTTTGTGTTTCCTCTTTCATGACTTCTGCCTGTTGATGCAAGTTCTCCTGCATTTCTTTAATTTTTTTTCCTTTCTTCTTTATTGGTTTCTATCTCTTGGGCCTTATTCTCCTGCATTTCTTCAAGTGATTTTTGTGTTTCCATTATATGGGTTTCTAGCTTATTCATGTTCCCCTGTATTTCTTTAAGAGATTCATTCATGTCCTTTTTGTGTTCTTCTAGCAGCATCATGACCAGTGATTTTAAATTCAAATCTTGTTTCTCTGGTTTGTTGGCATAACCAGGACTTGCTGATGTTGGAGAGTTTGGTTCAGATGCTGCCATATTGCCTAGATTTCTGCTAGTAGCGTTCCTGTGTTTGCCCTTTGCCATCTTGTTCTCTGGAGCTAGTTGGTCTTGTCTCTGACTGGTGTTTCACCCTCCTGAGAGGCTCTAGGGCTATTTCTGCAACACTGGATGCCAGGGTTTCTCCTGTTGTAGATTGCTGATGTGCTGTCCTCCTCTTGGGTGCCCTTGTAGCCCTAGTGTGCTTTGCCCCAGATTGTGTCTGTGAACTAGATGGTACCTGTTTGCTCCTTCAGGGAGTGCTGAAGGTGTATGCTGCAGGGACCTTTTCTGAGTGCTGATCATGTTGCTGGCCAGCGGAACTCCCAACCGGGTTGGTGCACACAAGGCTAGCCTCGCTGTTCAGGTCCTGAGTCTAGGCAAAAGCCTGGCAGGCCAATGTCCGAGCAAAGTTCCCCTCAGCTGTGAGTGTTAATTGGGTGTGTCTGTCAGGTGGCCAGGATGGCAGCGTGCTCCCTGAGAGTGCTGGGAGAGTCTGCTGGGCTAACAACCTCCTGGCCAGGTTGGCACACAGATGGCCCACCGAGCAGCCCAGGGCCTGGGGGCAGTCCAGGGCCTGACCGTCTTAGACCCCTGCTGTGTCAGCCTCAGGCTATGCCTGTTAGCTGGTTTTGCCTGCTAGGACTCTCTGGCTTCCCGTAGGCAAAATGGCGGCGGCACCCGCACACGCACGCGCAGGCCTGGGCAAACAACCTCCTGGCCGGGTTTGCACCCCGGTGGCCCCCTAACCAACCCAGGGCCTGGGTGCAGGCTAACGCCCATCGGGCTTAGACCCCCTCGATGTTGGTCTCGGGTTGTATTTGCATACCTCAGTCTGTCTTATCTCTCTGGCATTCGAGAACCAAGATGGAGGCCAGTCTCTCGTAACTGACTGGTGGGAGGCAGAGTTCTGAAGTGGCTTCTGTGTGGTGAAAGGCTCTGTAAATCCGCCGCTGCTTGCAGCCTGGCTGGCCAGTGATGGCCAGTGGTCGTGGGTGCAGGGTCTGCCTGGACCCTGTCCGCTTGGTTCCACTGCTGATGGTTCTTCCTCTGGACCAGCCACTGCTGCTGTTGCTGCTGCCGCTGCCCAAAAGTAGGTAGTTCTAAATAGACACCTAAGTTTTTTTTTTTCAGGCAAACATGCACACACTTCACACCTCAGTTATAGTAAACTTTACAGACATGAAAGAAAGTTTAAGCTGGGAATTTTGTTTATTCCTATTAACAAACTTTTAGAATACATATCCATCATTAAGTGAGCCCTCCTCCCATCCAGTTTCATGTCTTTGGAACTTGGTAGCCCTGCTTCTTGCCAGAAACCCCACAACTATCATGATGGGCATGCTCTCTGCCTTCCCTTCCACCCCAGCCTCCCTAGAGGACCCCTGGTCCTGGAGCTATTGATATTCTTAGCCCCATTCCTTGCTCAGTTCCATTCCTTCGGATTCACTACACACCCCAGACACACTTCCTACCAGGGACTCATTGGTACAGGTGGTACACCCATGTAGGATACTTTTGCTCTCTCTTCCCTCCTACTTTGCTCCTTTTCCTCCATTAGTGTCATATTCAACCTCTAGGTCTTACTCAGATAGATCCCATATCCTATGGCCAGGTCCAGCCCAGTGAATACCCAATGAATTCTCTGAACTAGACTCTACCTGTAACCCCTTCTCATTCCCAAACTTAGCTTAAGTTACTTGCTGTTTTGCAGGCCCAATATAATCAGTCTTGGTTATATGATCCATCCTTCCATCCCCCATCAGTCTTGGTCCCATATTACACCCTGTATACTTGCCAAATCTGATCAGTGATTTCTTCCTTCATCCAAATGTAGGTCTCTCCCTGTTGTTACAGACTGTCCAGGTAGCTCTTTGAACCTGATCCAACTTGAATCCTCCCTCTTATCTCCAGATTTATCCCTGGTTACAAATATTCTGCAAAGGTCCAGTTTTGATGAGCCTTTCTCCTTGTTATCTAGCCATCCTGAACCAAAACAACCCCCATGTATAGCCCATTCACACATCTACTCTGGTGAGTCCCTGAGACCTGTCCTAACATATGATTCCTAGGTCTTGACAAATAGCTTGCATGTGGCTTAAAATCTGACACCAGATGCACAACCAATGTAGTTCACATGCCCAGGTCTCTCTCATAAAAATAAAAACAATAATGAAAGCCCAAGAGAGGGTATCTCCTCTAAAATCCACTAGTCATGTGGAAACATTCTTCAATGATAATTGAGTGATCCACCAACACAGAAATAAAAGAACAATTATAAATATCCTTAAAGAATTCAAGAAGTATAAAGAAGAAACAAACAGTTCACTGAACTTAAAGAAAATAGCAATAAACCCTTAAGTGATATCCAAGAAGACACAAATATATCGCTGAAGGAATGATGAAGATAGTGCAGGATGTTAAAGCTAAATTCAAATGCGAGATGAAAATGTCTAGGAGCACTGAAGCTGAAATGAAGATGAATTAGAAAACTCAATGCCCAGTTAGAAAGTGCAGGGGAAAGCCTTACAAATAGAATGGATCAAGTAGAAGACATACTATTAAGAGTTAGATAGTAAACTCTAGACATGACAAACCTATAGACAACATCACCCTAAATGGAGACAAACTCTAAGCAATCCCATTAAAGTAGGGAACAAAACATGGGTAAACATTACTCCTACGTATCAAAACTAATAAAAGCACAAGTACAACTGACAATGTGAGGTGCTCAACCACATGTGACACATCAACAATAAAATGCCTACACCTATAGCTCAGAGATGTCTCTGAAGTGGGGCATGGAAATATCAAAAGAGCCAGGGGACAAGGAAGCCTGTGGTAAAATTGTACATTCCATAACAGGAAAGCTACAACTATGAAATCTCAGCAATACAGCTGCCTAAATAGGATCTGGACAATTTCAATAACAGTTGACATGACAGCATGGAGGGAATGATAGAACTAGGCAGAAGGTCCACAAAACACACCACGTAGCAGGTCTCACATGGGAGGTTTAGTGGGCAGGAATATAGAGGCAGCCACTGGGCAAGGGAAGAAAGAAGAGAGTGGGGGCAGAGTTATTGGACCAGTAGCACATGTGCAAAGGGACATGTGACAGGAGCAACACTATTGCATCTTGGGCAGGTAGAGATGACACATCTCATAGCTGGGTCCTTTGAAAGCTGCCTGTAAATATGCCTGATTGTAATGGAGTCACTTTTAGTTGTCCATGGATATGCCTGATTGCTAACAGGGAGAAAATGTCATATTTCTAGGTAGGAGCAACAATTACCAACTACTGAACGAGTGATAATTAGTCTTCCCCAGGGATGAGCCCCTAATTGGTTATCCAATACTAAGGAGTCATGCCTAGAAATATACACATGCAGGCAATACTGATTGGACATGACAAATCATCCTTATATATGTATACATGTATATGTATAGGTATCAACTGGTTAAAAAAGAGGAGGCCATGAAATTAAAAGTGAGTAAAAGTGGGAGCCCTGGAAGGAGTCAGAGAGTTGAGAAGGGGGTGATGTAATTATATTTTAATTAAATAGAAAGGTTAGTGAGTGAAAGGTAAACACTGCAATAGACAGTTAACAATGCTCATTCATAATACACAGAAGATGCAGTAAAAATCCCAAAGACTCAAGGCTTTGGGGAGTAGATCAGTTTAGTCTATAATGTATCAGTTTGTCCAATAGTAAGAAGAAAGATATATTGAACAAGTATTGACAGTATGCATGTGGAGTTAGTAATATTGTGTATTAGGAGATAACACGGTAAAATGCCATTTGTAGGAACTTACTTATTTGTTCATTTGTGAAAAACAACAAGCCAGGTTTACTGGGAAGTACAGAAGTTCTCCCCCCACAGGGAACAGGTGTAGAAGAAGTTGCTTTATTTTTAAGGAATTAAGGAGTCTGTAGCATAGACAAGAAAAGGAACCACAGAACCACTCATAAGCATAAAAGTTGAAAAAATCCTATATCATAGCCTTCTAAAGAGGACTTGTGATTTTCCAATTTTAGGTAAGTTTATAACCCCCCCCCCCCCATTCAAAATAACAATGACTAGGAAAAACATACCAGTTTCCTAATGAGGACTCCAAGGGTTGAAGAAAGGCAGCCTGGTTAAGCACCGCAAGAGCCCAGGAGCCTCTGGGATTGAGGTGCCCGACTTTGGACTTTGTGTTGGCTCATCCTTTACTTGCTTTCACCTTTTTATGTGCCTTTGCCTCATCTTTTCCTTTTAGCCTTTTAGCTTGTGTGTTCAAGAAATCAGCAACCGATCCACATTGCAAACAGAGACAAAAAGGTGACCCTGAGACTAACCGCCTTTTCTGACTAAAGAAACATGGAAGCCACAATTCAACAGTGCAGAAACCTTGAGAGAATATTGTCTGTTCTTTTGTAATTAATGAATTATTTTTGACTAAGTGTGTATAGGTGCATGCATCGTGTGTGTGTGTATGTGTGTGTGTGTGTGTGTGTGTGTGTGTGTATGTGTGTGTGTGTCTCAGTTGTCACAGAGCACGTGTGGAGCTCAGAGAACTCTTGGTACTCTGTTCTCACCTATCACCCTGTGGGATCTGGGAATTGAAAGCAGGTGGTCAGCCCTGCACAAAAGCACCTCTACCCCCTGAACCATCTTCCAAGTCCTGTCTGTTCTTGAGAAGAACATCACCTCCCACCTCCTGCAGTAGGTTTCATAGTTGGAGTAATTTTTCCCCTGTATCCCTTTCTATCTTCCCCCCAGTGCTAAGATTGTGTTCAATCTCCCTACTCTGCAATCCTGCATGGTCCATAATGAACTGACTCCTGCCATCCTCCAATAGCATCAAGGAAGTGTGCAATTTCTTTCCAGGAAGAACTGGTTTCTTAAGCCTCTGCCTCCAATCATAAGAAACCCCTTGCAGTGTGGAGCTTGGGAGCAAAGTTGTGACACTGTCATCTCTAAAGGGAGACAAGCACACCCTCTTCTCCCTAGTTATGTCTCTTGCCTTCACCCTGAAGTAGTGAGCAGCACATGATACAGGACTTCCTGATGAAGCTGTGGGGTAGACTCCTATCCTCTGTTCTCTAGACCACACAAGTAAGGAATATAAGAATAAACCACCAGTCTTTATAAACCAAACTGACAGTTAAACTATGGCCTTCAAGGGTAGGTAAGACATGCCCAAAGAGGTCACTATTTGCCTAAGTAGACTATTTAAATAGAAATAATTCTGATAACACAATACACCGACTGTCCAGGATAAAGTCTAAGCATCATCATTATCTGAAGAAACAGTAATGACTCAGTTGAGGCAATGGGATGGGCACATGCCAGCACTGAGAGGACCAGGTGCTCTAGATTGTGGCTATGCCTGTTAGAGAACAACACTCTACCATGCAATCATACCATTCTTAAAGCAAACATAAGTAGACTAGCAACAAACAGGAGGTATAAAGAAGAGCAGAATTTAAATTATAGATCCCAAAACTACTCAAAGTCTAAAACACCCCTGGAAAGGTAGATTAGAAGTAAGATAAGGAGGGAAAGGACCAGGGAGCTTGAGTGGAACAGTAGAAACCAACTAGTTTGAGTGATGGACTGACAAGGGCCTGGAGTACAAAGAACAGAGATTCCGAATGTGTGTGGGTACAGTAAGAGACCGCCATTCATGTACTTCAGGAGATGGAAGAGAATAGAGAATAATACCCCCAACACACACACACACACACACACACTCAAAATCTTCCTAAAGTGAAGCTGAAAACATGCCACATTTAGCAAAAGAACTCATGTTTACCATTTCAAGAGGGTATGAATAAACTCTGTTTTCACTATTGTGGGATGAGCCCTTAAAGAGAACATGTAGGGAATACGATATGGCTATATATTTAACTTTGTAAGAAAAGCTGCAACCACTTCCAGAGTTTCCGTAGCTGCTTGTACTACAAATGCTAATTATGTTCCCCCAAAAAACTGTGAGAGAGGGTCTGCTCATAGCTTCTGGGAACCTGCCCACACTTGGTTCTGATTGGTAAATAAAGATGCCAACAGCCAATAGCTGCGGAGGACAGACAGAGTGGGGAGTTTAGGATTTCCTGGGCCTGAGACTGGGAGGAGAAGGAGGAGGAGATCCACCATGCCACCAGGAGAGTCTGGAGAAGACTAGAGATGCCATGCCTGAGAATAATGCAGGACAGACACCTTATGAAGGAGCTGGGAAAGCATCCTGGTCTAGAGCAGCCAAGATGGAACATAGAATTAGTAAGTAAAAACTTGGGAATAACAGCTTGGAGGTTAGCCAGTGGCACAGCTATTGTGCTGTTTAAGGCATCTTAAAATATAAAGACTGTGTGTGAGTCTTTCATTTTGCAAATCCAGAATCTATAATTGATTATTATCCACAGCAGACCTGTCCTACATTGTTGCTACAAACACTGAACTGGTGAACACTTAACCCAGGCTCTTAGGGGAAAATGTAAGGCTTAGTTCAGACCCTCTGGTCACAACTCTTTCACCAGCCAATAAGTGTGTAATCTTGCTTTTTCTGTGTTTTGATTTGAAGACACATTACTCGATGCATTATTAATTTGTGGCCAGTGGCACTGTAACTCATGTCTGCTCACAGCCTGTGTAACATACACATTTGCTCACTAAGACCACTGTTAATTAGTCAGATCAGCTTATTCTAAGCTAATCACTTGGCCCTGCTTCCCTCCTGACAGAATCCCAATGTGGTCTATAGCCTAGGTTTTTCATCACTCTTGATCCTGCCTCCTCCCTAAGATGTGAGGCCCTCTCCCCACTCCTGGCTCTGTGACATGTGGTATATCCATTTTTTGTGGGAACTGAAGTGGTAAATTCTTTTCTCCATGATGCTGTCCTCCCTATACATCATCCAGTACCTCTGAATAACAATACCTTTACTACACATGAAACAGGTAACTTGCTCCTTTAGAGACAGACACACTCATCATTAAATTTAGCATCTGGTGGGATACCATTGAAACACTCCTTGAGTCTATCTGAACATCTCAATTTCAGAGCAGGAACAACAATCCAAATCATTACAAATTATATCATATTTAACCATCAAAACTCTTCAAGGTCATCCCTCGATCTCTCAAATAGAGATTTCATGCATCAGATATACTGGGGGAGACTCTCCTGTATCTATGCAAAAGGTATCTATTACCTTCCTTCATCCTCCCGTGAAGCAGGCTCAAGCAATCAATCCTGAGACCATCTTTGCAGAAACCACTAAGGAAAGAGGGAGCCTCACATTTACTGATATTCACAGTGTATAAGGCATGAGGGACTCTTTTATTGGTCCCTTCAGGAAAAGATGGCAATCTGGAGGATTTACAGAGGCCAACAGAGCCAACAGTCATATTATTCCTCATGTCCCTACCATTACTTTCTCTACTCTGCAATTTGAGAGGAAATATTTAATGGTAGCATTGCAAACCACTGGCTGCTCTTTATGACTTCATTTTCACAAACAAACAAACAAACAAACAAGCAAAAAACAACTCCAAGAAATCCAGAGAAAACAAAAATCTTATTCAAGTGGTGGAAGGGGAACCTGAGGGGTTATAGTATGATGTAATTAAAAACATCCCAGCAGCATAAGAAGTCTACAATAGGAAATACGTGTTCTTAGAGTAAAGAGATTTAAATGAGGATCAGATAACTAAGGATCTGATAAGATACTAGCTGAATTTCAGCATTAAAACATTATTGGAAATACAGTCTGCAATGGGACAAAACATGTCTTGAAATAGTGGAACACCATAACATTTGCAATGACATTGTTTCCGCAGAAAATAGGGTTGTTGTTAGATGTTCAATTAGAGCTGCTTCTCTTTCACTGCAAGGGTAGGCAAGGATGGTGTGAAAGTTTGCTCTTGTTTTGCGTGCAACTATGTGAAAGGAGATGAGCTGTTTTCTGTTTTGTTTGCCAGACAGAATTTCTGTGGCTGAGCTGAAGGCGAAGGAAGGGCTAGAGAAAGGTATCTCTTAAGTCTGAGCCAGTACACCATGTAACTGTCTGGGGACCCAATGGGAACATCCCGGAGTGATGGAAGATGGGAGGACCTTCTGTGTGATCTCCACAGGGGACATGAAGCCTCCTTTACTTTCACAACTCTTCTCTAATGGAGTCACCCTCCCCTTTAAGTTTTTACCTGCAAGGGCCTCCTTGGAGAAAGGGGCTAAATATTGTGCTATCTTAAACAGTATCAAATTATTTTTTATGTGTATATTATATGTGTGTACACACGTGTGTATAAGGCAGAGGTCAAATGTCTTCCATCCCCAGTTGCCTTCCGAGTTACTTTTTGAGACTGCATTTCTCGTTGAGCCTGGACTGGTTAGGTTGGTCAGATGGTCCTCTGGTCAATGAGTCCCTGGGATGCTCCATCCTCTGATCCTGAGTGCTGGGACTATATGTGCATTCTGCTAGGCCTGGCCATAAACAGTGCTGGGGGGAGTGGGGTTCTCTGCTTAGGTCTCCTTGCTTGAGAGACAAGCACAACACTGAGCTCTCTCCCCAGCTTTCACAAATCTCACTCAATGCCCATGTTTAAAATTAAATACAGATAGGAAAAGGACAAATTTTAACACCATGCTCTGTTTTGTGGCATCCCTGTGGGGGAACCATATCTCCTGTTGATTTACTCAATCAAAGAAAGTCTTTGTTGAGGAAAGTGCCTAATGACATAATTAGGCATTTGCTCATAGTCAGCCTTTAAGTTCTTTTTTTTAATCTTTTGATGAACATGTGAGAGCAATACCAGCCAGCCTCTTGCCTCATAGGTTAAAAATAGCAAGGATCATGAAGCAAAAGTGCCACATTCTCTCCTTAATTTCCCTCTGATCTCGGGCACAGCTGTGGAGATCAGCGGGAAGAGGTTCTTGATAAATCAGATGCATTGAATAAGATCAGGCACCATCCATCTGAAGGGAGGCTAAGGTACTGCAACTCCATCAGTTTCAATTTCCCCTCAGTGTTTGTCCTCCAATCATATCTGAAATACCTTTGCTCAGAAAGCCCCAATATACTGAGGGAGACACACCCTTTATCCACTAGGTCTCAGTGTTGAAAGAACAAGCAGATGTTTAAAAAATAGTGAGACTTGCTTAGCAAAAGGAATATTTGGTATGTTGAAAATTCTTCCTTGCTAGAGTAGATGGCTTTTGCTTGGATTTAGTTTTAATTTTAAATTCTGAAGTAAGTATAGAAAGTTGCAAAGAAAGCATTGACAGACTGATCCCTTGGGCCTTGTGCCCAGATCATTCACAGGCTACATTTTATGTAAATAACACAGCATTGAAATCAGGAACTTATATTTATACGCTGAATTATGTGTGTATAGGGTTCTTTTCTTAGATAAACAGTTAAGAGTATGAGATTTTTGCGTTTCCTTTCCAGATATTCTTATTTTTATTTTATCTTCCTCCATCTTCCTTCCCTAATGATTCCCCCTTTTCTCATTTCCTTGGTGACATCACTTGCAGTCTGCTCCTCTCTTCCCCTACCTCCGACCACAATCCTGGCAATTGTCCCATTTTACTTTCCTGGTTTCTGTAGTTACTACAGGCTATGGATTCACATCTGAAAATTTGGGGCTAGGAGCCTCCAATAAGAGAGAACATGCGGCATTTGTCTTTCTGGGTCAATATGATCACTTCAAGTTCCATTCATTTACCTGACAAATTTATGATTTCTTTTTGTATAGTTTTAGATACATATTTTCTCAGTCACCATGAAGATTTGCCCATGTTGAGTTTTGAGAGTTCCTTATACACTTCAGATTTGAATCCAGAAAATGTCTGGGCATCTTGTTAGCTATGCAGCTGCTTTGGTCTTAGTGACTATTCTACAAGAGCCTCACATTTTAGTGAGGTCTCATTTGTTTTTCTTTGGCATATCATGCATTTATTTGATATTTAATTTTTTCAGAAGTCTTATGTCCTGAATATTTCATCCTCTGTGTACATTTCATAGATTTAAATTTAACATTTAACATCCATCTGTATAACATATAGGATATAAGCTGAACTTTTGCCTGTGAATATCCAATTGCTTTGGTATCATCTGCTGAAGACTTCAATGGAGTTACTTTTGCCTACAGTCAAAAATCAGATCGTCCAAAGTGTATGGATCTGCTTCTCCATCCTCTATTCAACTATATGTATTGATATGTATATGTAATAAATATCAGGTCAATACTTTTATGTAGTAAATCTTGATATCGATAGTGATCCCCTCTACTTTGTTCTTGCTTTTAGAATTACTTTTAGGCATTTGACTTCCTTTATGTCTACATTTGAATAGTTTTGTGTTATTTATAAGCTATTACTAGAGATGTTATAAGAATTGTTTAAGACTACTGTGATTTGAATGAAAATGATCATCACAAGTTCATAGGGAATGGCACTGTTAGGAGGTATGGACTTGGTGAAGTAGGTGTGGCCTTGTTAGAAGAAGTGTGTCATTAGAGGTGGGCTTTGAGGTTTTAGGAACTGGAGCCAGACCCCAGTGGCTTTATTCTCTCTTCCTGCCTTTGTGCAGACCTCTCAGCTCCTCTGAAGCAACATCCCTGCCTGCATGCTGCCATGTGGCTTGCCATGATGACAATGGATTAAGTCTCTGTCACAGTTAAAACTGTTTCTAGTTAGGGTGTGACTCAGCCCTTAGCATACACCTTTGATTCTGCTGGATGAAATATGAACATACCCTGAGTACTCACTTTAATCCCAAACAATGAAAGTAAAGTTAGTTTGGAGAAGGAAGCACCCATATTTGAAAGCAATGCCTAATTGAGTGGCAGAAAAGGTGACAATTCAGAGAAAGATTTGACAGAATGAAATATGATCAACTGTCATGAGAGGAGAGAGGAAAGGGAAGCTACTTAAGGGAAGGAGAGACAGTACAGCATACAGTAGAGTTCATGGAGAGCAGTGCAGTAGAGTTGAGAGGGGGAGCAGAGCAGCCCAGAGAGACAGAAGGAGGCAGTTTTATCAGGGGTGTTTTACAGAGACAGATTGAAGAGAGAACAAACTAGACACGGGTGAAGAAAAAACAAGAAGGCGAATGAGAAAGATCTAGAAGATTAGAACAGCTTTCCCGAGTTAGATCGAGGGCAAACAGAGCCATTCAGGAGAAGCTGAGAAGCATGGATGAATCAGTCAGCTTGGAGAGGAGTATTCAGCCAGAAGAGCTGAGCTGAATCAGCCAGCTAAAGTTCAGAAAGAACTAGAAAGAGTGAGATTACTCAGCAGCAGCTCTCAGAGGCTGAAAACATTCTAGGCTTAGATTAGACTGCACAAAGACTAGAAGCTTCCAGAACTAGGCCTAGGTTAGCAGATGGAGGCAGTAAGCCTTCCAGATATTTATTTCAGGTGAAGAAAAGTTACTTTTGCAAATCTCTAAACTGTGAGTCTGCGCCAGTTTATAAGAGTGTGGTTATGGTTTCTCTTCACAGAAATAAAAACCCTAAGACACCTATCTTAACTATGGATCCAATAATTACCTCACCATTTTTATTCTTTAATCTGTTAATAGAATGAATTGTTTTTAACATTTAACTATTGTAATAGCCTGGTACCACTGGCATAAAGGCCACTTGGTCATGACATAGTTCTATGTATAACAATTCTCTTCATATGTATTTCATTTTTTATTGAATATAATCTTCATTTACATTTAAAATGGTAAAACCTTTCCCGATCCCCCCCACCCCCTGAAAACCCCTAACCCCTCCTCCTACCCCCTGCCTCCACGAACATGCCCCTTCACTTCCACCTCCCCCCCCTAGATTTCCCTTTGTTGGGGCATCTATTGAGCCTTCACCTGACCAAGGACCACTCCTCCCACTGATGCCCAACAAGGCATTCCTCTCCCACATTTTTGGCTGGAACCATGTGTACTCCTTGGTTGATGTTTTAGTCCCTGGGAGTCTTGGGGCATCTGGGTGGCCAACATCTTGTTCTACCCATGGGGCTGTAAACCCCTTCAGCTCCTTTGTACCACCCTCCTACTCCTACATTGGGAACCCCACACCCAGATCAATGGTTGGCTGCCAGCATCTGCCTCTGTATGTGTAAGGCTCTGGCAGGGCCCCTCCAGAGACAACCTTGGCATGCTCCTTTTGGTATGCACTTCTTGTCATTCATAATAGTGTTGGGGTTTGCTGACTGTTTATAGTATGAAGCCCCAGGTAGGGCAGTCTCTGGTTGACTTTTACTTCAGTCTGTTCCACACTTTGTCTCATTTATTGCTCCGAAGAGTATTTTGTTCCCTTTCTCAGAGGAACCAAAGCACCCTCACCTAAGTCCTCCTTCTTCTTGAGCTTCCTGTGCTCTGTGAATTGTAACTTGTTTATTTTGAGCTTTTGGGCTAACATCCACTTATAAGTTAGTGCATACTGTGTGCATTCTTTTGTGATTGGGTTACCTTGCTCAGATCAACACTTTCTAGTTCCAACCATTTGCCTAAGAATTTCATGAATTCATTGTTTTTAATAGCTGAATAGTACTCATTGTGTATATATATTTCACATTTTCTGTATCCATTCCCTGTTGAAGGACACCTGGGTTCTTTCCAGCTTCTGGCTATTATAAATAAGGAAGCTATGAACATAGTGGAGCATGTGTCCTTACTACATGTAGGAGCATGTTCTAGGTATATGCCCAGGAGTGGTATAGCTGGGTCCTCAGGTAGTACTATGTCTAATTTTCTGAGGAATCGCCAAACTGATTTCCAGAGTGGATGTACCAGCTTGCAATCCCACCAACAATGGAGAAGTATTCCTCTTTCTCCACGTCCTTGCCAACATCTACTGTCCACTGAATTTTTTATCTTAGCAATTCTGACCAGTATGAGGTGGAATCTCAGTGTTGTTTTGATTTGCATTTCCCTGATAACTAAGGATGCTGAACATTTCTTTAGGTGCTTTAGAGCCATCCGAGTTTCCTCAGTTAAGAATTCCCTGTTTAGCTTTGTACCCCATTTTTAATAGGGTTATTTGACTCTCTGGAGACTAACTTCTTGAGTTCTTTGTATAGATTTGATGTTAACCCTCTATCGGAAGTAGGATTGGTAAAGATCTTTTCCCAATTTGTTGGTTGTCATTTTGTCCTATTGACTGTGTCCTTTGCCTTTACAGAAACTTTGCAGTTTTATGAGGTCCCATTTGTTGATTCTTGTTCTTAGAGCACAGACCATTGGTGTTCTATTCAGGAACTTTCTCCCTGTACCCACGTGTTTAAGATTCTTCCCCACTTTCTCCTCTATAAGCTTTAGTGTGTCTGGTTTTATGTTGAGGTCCTTGATCCAGTTGGACCTTGGACCTTGGAGCTTTGTACAAGGAGATAAGAATGGATCGATTTGCATTTTTCTGAATGCTGACCTCCAGTTGATCCAACACCATTTGTTAAAAATGCTGTCTTTTTTTTCCCACTGGATGTTTTTAGTTCCTTTGTCAAATATCAAGTGACCGTATGTGTGTGGGTTCTTTTCTGGGTCTTCAATTCTATTCCATCGATCTTCCTGTCTGTCTCCATACCAATATCAAACAGTTTTTATCACTATTGCTCTGTAGTAGAGTTTGAGGTCAGAGATGGTGATTCCCCCAGGAGATCTTTTATTGTGGAGAATAGTTTTTGCTATCCTGGGTTTTTTGTTATTCCAGATGAATTTGAGATAACTTTCTATATCTATGAATAATTGATTTGGTATTTTTATGGTGATTGCATTGAATCTGTAGATTGCTTTTGGCAAGATGGCCATTTTTACTATATTAATCCTGCCAATCCATGAGCATGGGAAATCTTTCCATCTTCTGAGATCTTCTTTGATTTCTTTCTTCAGAGGCTTGAAGTTCTTGTCATACAGACCTTTCACATGCTTTGTTAGGGTCACACCAAGGTATAAATGTTATAGGGTGTCATTTCCCTAATTTCTTTCTCAGCTTGTTTATCCTTTGAGTAGAGGAAGGCTACTGATTTGTTGGAGTTACTTTTATATCCAGCTACGTTGCTTAAGTTGTTTATCAGCTTTAGGAGTTCTCTGGTGGAAATTTTGGGATCGCTTAAGTATAAGATCATATCATCTGCAAATAGTGATATTTTGACTTCTTCCTTTCCAATTTGTATACCTTTGTCCTCCTTTTGTTGTCTGATTGCTCTGGCTAGGACTTCAAGTACTATATTGAATAGACAGGGAGAGAGTGGGCAGTCTTGTCTGGTCCCTGATTTTAGTGGGATTACTTCAAGTTTCTCTGTTTAATTTGGTGTTGGCTAGTGGTTTGCACTATATTTCTTTCACTATGTTTAGGTATGGGCCTTGGATTCCCAATCTTTCCAGGACTTTTATCATGAAGGGATGCTGGATTTTATCAAAAGCCTTTTCAGTATCTAATGAACTGACCATGTGGGTTTTTTCCCTTGAGTTTGTGTATGTAGTGGATTACATTGATGGATTTTTGTATATTGAACCATCCCTGCATCCCTGAGATAAAGTCTACCTGATTGTGGTGAGTTATAGTTTTGATTAATTCTTGGATTTGGTCGGCCAGAATTTTGTTGAGTATTTTGGCACTGATGTTCATGAGGGAGATTGGTCTGAAGTTCTTCCTTGTTTGGTCTTTTTTTGCATTATTGTATCTTCCTAGAATGAGTTGGATAGTGTTCCTTGAGTTTCTATTTCATGGAATAGTTTGAAGAGTATCGGTATTAGGTCTTCTTTGAAGATCTCATAGAATTCCCCACTAAACTGCTCTGGCCCTGGACTTTTTTTTTTTTTTTAACGACTGCTTCTATTTTCTCAGGACCTATGGGACTATTTAGATAGTTTATCTGATCCTGTTTTAATGTTGATACCTGGTATGTATCTAGAAAGTTGTCCATTTCATCCAGATTTTCAAACTTCATTGAGTATAAGCTCTTGTAGTAGGATCTGATGATTTTTTGAATTTCCACAGTTTCTGTTGTTATGTCTCCCTTTTCATTTCTGATTTTATTAATTTGGGTATTGCCTCTGTGTCCTATGGTTAGTCTGGCTAAGGGTTTACCTATCTTGTTGATTTTCTCAAAGAACCAGCTCCTGGTTTTGTTGATTCTTTGTATAGTTCTTTTTGTTTTTATTTGGTTGATTTTGGCCCTGAGTTTGATTATTTCTTGCCATCTACTCAGCTTGGATGTATTTGCTTCTTTTTGTTCTAGAGCTTTCAAGTACACTGTTAAGCTGTTAGTGTAAGCTCTCCCCATTTTTTTCTTGGAGGCACTCAGAGCTATGAGTTTTCTTCTTAGCACTTCTATTCTTGTGCTCCATAAGTTTTGGGTTGATGTGTCGATGTGTCTTCATTTTCATTAAATTCTATAAAGTCTTTAATTTCTTTCTTTATTTCTTCCTTGACCAAGCTATCATTGAGAAGAGCATTGTACAAAGTCCATGTGTATGTGTGTTTTTCATTGTTTTTGATTGAGCCTAAGACCAGCCTTAGGCCGTGGTGATCTGATAAGGTGCATAGAATAATTTCAATATTTCTGTATCTGTTGAGGCCCATTTTGTGACCAAGTATATGGTCAATTCTGGAGAAGGTACCGTGAGATGCTTAGAAGAAGGTATACTCTTTTGCTTTAGGGTGGAATGCTCTATAAATATCTGTTAGATCCATTTAGTCCATAACTTCAGTTAGCTTCAATGTATCTCTGTTTAGTTTCTGTTTCTATGATTTGTCCATTGTTGAGAGTGGGGTGTTGAAGTCTCCCACTATTATTGTGTGGGGTACAATGTGTGCTTTGAGCTTTAGTAAAGCTTCTTTTATGAAACTGGGTACCCTTGTGTTCAGAGCATAGATGTTCAGGATTGAGAGTTCACCTTGTGAAATTCCTCCTGTCACATAATAATCAAAACACTAAATGCACTAAACAAAGAAAGAATATTAAAAGCAGTTAGGGAAAAATGTCAAGAAACATATAAAGGCAGACCTATCAGAATTACACCAGACTTCTCAGTATGAAGTGTCCCTCATCTTTTTTGACAAGTTTTAGTTGAAAGTCAATTTTATCTGATATAAGAACGGTCACTCCAGCTTATTTCTTGGGACTGTTTGCTTGGAAAATTGTTTTCCAACCTTTGACTCTGAAGTAGTGACTGCCTTTGTCACTGAGGTGGATTTCTTATATGCAGCAAAACGTTGGGTCTTGTTTATGTATCCAGTCTGTTAGTCTATGTATTTTATAGGGGAATTGAGACCATTGATATTAAGAGATATTAAGGAAAGGTGATTGTTGCTTACTGTTATCTTCTTTGTTAAAGGTGAAATTCTGTTTCTGTAGCTATCTTCTATTGGGTTTGTTGAAAGATTCTTTTATTGCTTTTTCCAGGGCATGTTTTCCTCCCTTGTGTTGGTATTTTCTACCCATTATCCTTTGTAGAGCTGGATTTGTGGAAAGATATTGTGTAAATTTGCTTTTGACATAGAATGTCTTATTTTCTCTATCTATGGTAATTGAAAGTTTTGCTGGGTATAGTAGTCTGGGCTGACATTTATGTTCTCTTAGTGCCTGTATGATATTTGCCCAGGATCAGCTTTCATAGTTTCTGGTGAGAAGTCTGGTGTAATTCTGATAGGTCTGCCTTTATATGTTTCTTGACATTTTTCCCTAACTGCTTTTAATATTCTTTCTTTGTTTAGTGCATTTAGTATTTTGATTATTATGTGACAGGAGGAATTTCTGCTCTGGTCCAGTCTGTTTGGAGATCTTAGGTTCCTTGTATGTTCATTGGCATCTCTTTCTTTAGATTAGGTAAGTTTTCTTCTATAATGTTGTTGAAGATATTTACTGGCTCTTTAAGATGTACACTTTTGCTCTCTTCTATACCTATAATCCTTAGGCTTGGTCTTCTCATTGTGTCCTGGATTTCCTGGATGTTTTGGGTTACAAGCTTTTTGCATTTTGCATTTTCTTTGACTGTTGAGTCAATGTTTTCTATGGAATCTTCAGCATCTGAGATTCTTTCTTTTATCTCTTGTATTCTGTTTATTCTGTTGTTGATGTTTGCATCTATGATTCCTGAATTCTTTCCAAGGTTTTCTATTTCCAGAGATGCCTCACTTTGTGATTTCTTTATTGTTTCTACTTCCATTTTTAGATCCTGGATAGTTTTGTTCAGTTCCTTCACTTGTTTGCTTGTGTTTTCCTGAAATTCTTTAAGGGATTTTTTGTGTTTCCTCTTTAAGGGCTTCTACCTGTTGACCCATGTTCTCCTGTGTTTCTTTTAAGGATTTTTGTGATTCCTCTTTAAGGGCTTCTGCATGTTGACCTTTGTTCTCCCATAATTCCCTATGGGATTTTTGTGTTGCTTCTTTAAGGAGTTCTGCCTGTTGACCCATGTTCTCCCATATTTCTTTAGGGATTTTTGTGTTTCCTCTTCAAGGGCGTCTACCTGTTGACCCATGTTCTCCTATATTTCTTTAAGGGAGTTATCTATGTCCTTCTTGAAGTTCTACATCAGCATCTTGAGATGTGATTTTAAATCCAGATCTTGCTTTTCAAATGTGATGGAGTATACAGGATTTGTTGTTGTAGAAGAACTGGGTTCTGATGGCGTCATGTTGCCTTGGTTTCTGTTGGTAATGATCTTGCATTTGTCTTTGGCCATCTAGTTATCTCTGGTGTTAGCTGTCTCTGACAGTGACTTCTCTGTTCTGCAGGCCTGTGTATCTGTATGGGGATTCCCTTTCTCTCAAATTCCCTGCATATAGCTTGTTCTCCAAGAAGTATCAGGAGATGGGGTTTTCCAAATGGCAGATTTGGCAAGGGTCGAATGCCCTGTGTGCTGCTGAGTCTTGAATGCCCTGCTGATGCTGGTTCTCAAATGTCATGCTGCTGGTTCTCTAGAAAATATCAGGAAATGGGGTCTTCCCCGTGGCAGAAGTAGCATGGGTGTACCACATGGAAAGTAACAGGGCAGGCAGTGGTAGAGGAGGAGGGAGGGGTAGAAGGTACGTCCATATGTATTTCTTAAGGATTTCTTAGTGTATGTTTGTGAGGAGTATTGTCTTATCACTTTCCTTTTTTATTATCTTTGTATAATTTGATATTAGAATACTATTGATTTTATGAACTTAATTAGTGGGTATTGCATCCTTTTATCTTTCCTGAGTAGTTGCTTAGAGTTAGCATTAACTCTTTAAATATCTGATAGACTTCTTTAGTAAGACCATGTAGGCTGATGTTGCACAACTTTTTCTGGGAACACACAAACAAATATTTGACCAAGATAGGCAGTAACAACACAACAAAGACTGAACCTATCTCAAAAATTCAATTCACTTCTTCCAAAGAAAACATGTCTACATAAAAAAAATTTTCATAAATCATCTCCAGCATTACTTGTCATACTCAAAAACTGGATTCAATACAGCCTGCTAATGTATAAACAATATTTAGTCTATTCATATGAGCATGCAAGCATGTTTATGTGCTCATTGGCCACTATTGGAATTTCCTCTGAGAAATTCTACTCAATTGTTTTGTTCACTTAAAAAATATGTATTTTCTTACTGCTTGGATGCAGTTATTGTTTGCATTCTCTGGATATTAGAACTCAATCTGATAAATGACTTGCAAATATTTTCTGCTGTTTTGTAGTAGCTTTTAAACTCTATTGATAGTGTCCTGTGGTGTGCATACTTACTGATTTTCAGGATGCTCAGTTTATCTTTTCTTCTTTTATTTTTAGGGCTTTAAGTGTTGTGTCTATGCAACCATTGCCCAGTTGATGATCAGAGACGTTGGCACATATATATATATATATATATATATATATATATATATATATATATACACACACACACACATATATATGTATATATATGTATATGTATGTATGTATATGTATATGTATATGTATATGTATATGTATACACATATACACACATAAATACATATATACATATATACATATATATGTGTATATATACATTTTTATTAGTCTTTGTTGAATTGGTTTTCATATATGGTATAAAGTAGGGATATTAGTTACCACAGACTTGAGGGCTTTAACCAACAAAAATGTATTCCCTCACAGTTCTTGAGGCAAAATGTCTGAAAGCAGTTTATCGGGGTTGTGCTCCTTCTGGAGACCCTCAGGTGTAATTCACTCTGTTCTCTTCAGCTTCTGGGGCTGCTGGCATTGCTTTTCAGTAGATTGCATCACTGCAGGGTACACTTAAGTGGTCCCATGCTTCTGCCCTTTTGAGTTTGTCCTGTGTGTCCCCTTACATCTAAGACCTGCTATAGCATGTCAGAGCAAAAACTCTATAGTCCACAATCTCATTTATTCATATATGCAACAATCTCTTTGACCATGACATTTTTCAGATGGAGACACCTACTACAGGTGATCCCACTATGTGTACCTGTAGGTATCAAGCTGCCCTCACAATGTGGAATAAAAGGTCTGTTCTTGTTCGCATTGAGCCGTCATGTACAATTGTCAAAAATCAGTTGATAAATATGTAAGTCCATCCTCCTTTCCCCAGTTTGCAGTAATTTAAATCTTTTTCCTTGTTGACCAGAGAGAGCAGTGGTTCTCAACCCATGGGTCATGACCCCCAAAGACCATTGGAAAACACAGATATTTGCATTATGATTTATAACAGCAGCAACCTTATAGTTATGAAGTAGCAACAAAATAATTTTATAGTTGCAAAGTCACAACCTGAGAAACTGTATTAAAAGATCGCAATGTTAAGAAGGTTAAGAACCACTGAGATAGAGGTTTCTCACTATTGATTTTTCCAAATAGTCCACTGGCTATTTTCTCATTGTTAATCTTTTAACTTTGTTGATTTTCTATAGTTTGTACTTTCATTTATTTCACTTCCAATCATCACTATTTTTCATGCTGTGTGTTGGCATGGACTAGTATTTTTGTTGTTAGCAGTTTAAGGGGTGAGATGCTTCAGTTCTGTTCTCTTTTTAACAGTTATTTACAGATAAAACCCTTGGATTTCCCAGTAAGCACTGCAGTAGTCAAAAGTGTGTGTGTGTATGTGTGTGTGAGTGTGTGTTTTTCCCTCATTTGCCTTAAAATAGTTTTTTAATTTACCTTGTGATTTTATTCTTTGACATTTTGGTTATTTCAGCATATTTTTTCAAGGTCCACACATCTGTGAATACTACAATCTCTAATTTCATTCCATTGTACTTGGGGGACCTATTGTCAAAGATTATGGTTTTCTAGAGTTTATTTTGTTTACTCACACATGGTCTTATCTGGACAATGTCCCCTGAAAAACATGGATGTGTGTTTTACTTTTGTGGGATGGAGTGTTCTACTGATATTTGCTTGGTTAGATTTATGATGTTGTCCAGGGCTCCCACTATCTTGTTTGTCTTATGTCTAGCTGCTCTATTATTAGCAGTGGGGTTCTACTATCTCTACCTATTAAGGTTGAATAATTCAGTTCTTTTATCAGTTTTTACTTTCATGCTCCATTTGTTGGTACAGTTCTTCTTGCTTGGAATGCTTTGACCTTAACTAATTTCATTATGTCTTAAATATATATGACAATATTCCAAGTGCATTTTGTACCCAGTTGTTTTTTTAAAGGCAATTTAACAACTAACATTCTATATATGGTTCAGACATAGAGTCTAGGTAAAGGGCCAGATAATACATATTTAAGCTTTGTGAACCATGAGATCTCTGTCAAAATATTTAACCCCACTAAAATGTAATGAAAGGGGTGGAGTAAAACCTGCTGAACCTGTATTTACAACAATAGGCAATGGGTTGGGATGCATTTGCCAACTGCTGATCCACAGGAATACTTTTCAGCAAGTGACTCATTAACAGAATGGTTTTAATCAATATTACCCCTTGTGTTCTTTCAGGCCACCACCTCCGCGTAATTTCAACAAGTAATTTAACATTATCAACTTTGCACACGCTCAAAGTTTCTAATCTATCAACTATGATGCATTTTTTCCAAGGGGGAGGATTTCCTTCTATAAAGTCTATTTCTGCAACAGATATGAAAAATACTCCAGATTATCTTTATAGACTCTATGCCACTGGAACCTTGAATATTGACATTTGATATATAACAACTCAAGACAAAACAATTTGCTCATCCTAAATCAAAAAATGACATGACTCATGTATTCTAATGAGTCCCATCTCTATTGAGAGTAGAACCCTGCAAGTCAGCTGTAAAAGAACATCCTAAGGTCTATTGTATTTGTCTAGAAGGCATGAGACTCTTGTGTTGGGAAGTGTATGGGAAGCAGTGAGCTATCAAGATGCCAAGAGTACTTCTGAGACTTCAGAGGTGCAGGGCAGGGAAATGTCATGCTAGCCTACAAGTGTGACACCCAGAAGGTGGGGTAATGGGTAACTGTCTGTTCCCTGGTCTGCAGTCTGAAGCAGAGACTAATTGAATGAAGTAATCGGATGACATCTTGCTGAGAAGGGTTCTGTAACGGGGACAGGTTAGAACTGCACGGATACCTTCATGCCCTGGGAGGAAAGGAGAGACTCAGATGTGAGGTATTTATCACAATGCTATTACCCCATGGTACATTTCTTCCATGGGCTTGAAATGCTGCCACACACTTCCTCAGGGAGGAAGAAGGGGAGGGTGAGGTTATCTCAGTTTAACAGACTCGGAAATGATGGCCTGCTGTCACTTAGTGACAGCACTAAGCTTATTTTGCCTCAGCTCTGGAGCCCCTTTTGGGATGCAACCTGGACATCTTCCCAGGCCGTCTGCCTGCAATGATGTTACAGCAACAAGTATTTATTGAACTTTGGCTGTGTCTGGAGAGGAGGATAAGAAGATAATAGCAGTTACTGGTCATTGCAAGGTTATCAATTACCAGGCACTGTGCTGAGGGCTTGACAGATGTGGTTTCATTTATTGCTTACAAGTAATGCTGGTGGCCAGGACTAAAATGATTCCCATTTTAACAATGAAGAAACTGAGGCCATAAAAGGTTAAGGATTTGAACTCTCTCTCTCTCTCTCTCTCTCTCTCTCTCTCTCTCTCTCTCTCTCTCTCTCTCTCTCTCTCTCTCTCTTGATTTCAAGATTCTTTTGATTGCTTCTGCAGGTCTTCAGCTAGCACGGTTCCATCTGCCTGACAGCTACATTTTATACTAACCCACAGGGTACCATTCCGTTTTTCTGGTGTCTTGTGACTCTTGTGGGGCTAATTTCGGTGCAAGGCAGAATAGGTGAACAAATTAGATTGTCTTCCAATGATAAGTGGCTTTCCATGACTCACACCAATGACCTGGTTCTTATGGACAACGGCCACCTACATTTTGCTCCTTTCTTCTTCTAAATTTAGTTAATAGCTCCCATGGGGGTGTCTATGAGCCTAAATGCTATGTGAGTTGGAAGGGCCAAAATAGTTTTGTTAGGCAGAATTTTAAATCCTCCTTCAACAGTTTCTGTACCCTGATAGAACTGCCTTGCATAATTCCCTCTCCTTAAAAAAATTATAGATATAGATTTAATAAAAACATTAGATATAAATTTAGATACATTTTCTAAAGGAAGGTAGAGAGATAAGTTTTGATATGGATGCTGGCTGGGATCTGAAATCTTGATGTTTTGGTTGTAAACCTTAGTATTTAACCCCTGAGCTTTCATTCCATATATTACATTTAGCATGTATGTATGTGTGTGTATGTGTGGAAGGTAGTATGTGTCATTTAAGGTGTGCATGCCAGGGATGAAATTCTGGATGACTGTCACCTCTAGGGACATCTTTTTTTATTTACAGGCAACATTAATATATATATATATATATATATATATATATATATATATATATATATATATATATATATATTTAAATTTTCTATATTCTTTGGTTACATCCAAATGATTTTCCCTTTCCCAGTTCCCCTCTCCCTGTAAGTCCCATAAGCCCTCTTCCCTCTGCCCATTTCCCCAATCAACTCCCTCACACTTCTATGTCCTGTAATCCCCTATAGTGCTACATCAAGCCTTTCCAGGACCAGGGCCCTCTCCTTCCTTCTTCTTGGGAATGATTTGATATGTGAGTTGTGTCTTGGGTATTCAGAACTTCTGGGATAATATGCACTTATCAGTGACTGCATTCCATGTGTGTTATTTTGTGAATGAGTTACCTCACTTAGGATGATATTTTCCAGTTTCAACCATTTGCCTATGAATTTCATGAATTCATTGTTTTTAATTGCTGAGTAGTATTCTATTGTGTAAATATACCACATTTTCTGTATCCATTCCTCCACTGAGGGACATCTGGGTTCTTTCCAGCTTCTGGCTATTATAAATAAAGCTGCTATGAAGATAGTGTAGCATGCGTCCTTATTGCATGCTAGAGAATCCTCTGGTATAGCCCAGGAGTGGTATAACAGGGTCCTCCGGAAGTGTCATGCCCAGTTTTCTGAGGAACCGTCAGACTGATTTCCAGAGTGGTTGAATCAACTTGCAACCCCACCAGCAGTGGAGGAATGTTCCTCTTTCTCCACATCCTTGCCAATACCTGCTGTCTCCTGAGTTTTTAATATTATCCATTCTGACTGTGTGAGGTGTGAGGTGAAATCTCAGGGTTGTTTTGATTTGCATTTCCCTAATGACTAATGATGCTTAACATTTCTTAAGGTGCTTCTCAGCCATTTGAAGTTCTTCAGGTGAAAATTCTTTGTTTAGCTCTGTACCTTATTTTTTTTTTTTTAAATAGGGTTATTTGGTTCTCTGGAGTCTAACTTCTTGAGTTCTTTGTATATATTGGATATTAGCCCTCTGTTGGATGTAGGGTTGGTGAAGATCTTTTCCCAATTTGTTGGTTGCCGTTTTGTCCTTTTGACAGTATCCTTTGCCTTATAGAAACTTTGTAATTTTATGAGGTTCCATTTGTCAATTCTTGAGCTTAGAGCATAACCTATTGGTGTTCTGTTCAGGAACTTTTCTCCTGTGCCCATGTCCTCAAGGATCTTAAACAGTTTCTTTTCTATTAGTTTCAGTGTGTCTGGTTTAGTACGTGAAGTTCTAGCTAGAGCAATTAGACAACATAAGGAGGTCAAAGGGATACAAATTGGAAAGTAGTCAAATTATCACTATTTGCAGATGATATGAAAGTAGTCAAATTATCACTATTTGCAGATGATATGATAGTATACTTAAGTGACCCAAAAAACTCCACCAGAGAACTGCTACAGCTGATAAACAACTTCAGCAAAGTGGCTGGTTATAAAATCAACTCAAGCACATCAGTGGCCTTCCTATACTCAAAGGATAAGCAGGCTGAGAAAGAAATTAGGGAAATGACACCCTTCACAGTAGCCACAAACAATATAAAATATTTTGGTGTGACTCTAATCAAACAAGTGAAAGATCTGTATGACAAGAACTACAGATCTCTGAAGAAGGAAATTGAAGAAGACCTCAGAAAATGGAAAAATCTTCCATGATTGTGGATTGGCAGGATTAATATAGTAAAAATGGCCATTTTGCCAAAAGCAATATACAGATTCAATGCAATCCCCATCAAAATCCCAACTCAGTTCTTCATAGAGTTAGAAAGACCAATTCTCAAATTCATCTGGAATAACAAAAAATCCTGGATAGCTAAAACTATTCTCAACAGTAAAAGAACTTCTGGGGGAATTGGTATTCCAGATCTCAAGCAGTACTACAGAGCAATAGTGTTAAAAACTGCATGGTATTGGTACAGTGATAGGTAGGTAGATCAATGGAATAGGATTTACAACTCAGAAATGAACCCACATCCCTATGGTCACTTGATCTTCAACAAAGGTGCTGAAACCATCCAGTGGAAAAAAGATAGCCTTTCCAATAAATGGTGCTGGTTCAACTGGAAGTCATCATGGAGAAGAATGCGAATTGATCCATTTTTTTTTATTTGATATAATTTATTTACATTTCAAATGATTTCCCCTTTTCTAGCCCCCCCCACTCCCCGAAAGTCCCGCAAACCCCCTTCTCTTCCCCTGTCCTCCCACCCACCCCTTCCCACTTCCCCGTTCTGGTTTTGCTGAATACTGTTTCACTGAGTCTTTCCAGAACCAGGGGCCACTCCTCCTTTCTTCTTGTACCTCATTTGATGTGTGGATTATGTTTTGGGTATTCCAGTTTTCTAGGTTAATATCCACTTATTAGTGAGTGCATACCATGATTCACATTTTGAGTCTGGGTTATCTCACTTAGTATGATATTCTCTAGCTCCATCCATTTGCCTAAGAATTTCATAAATTCATTGTTTCTAATGGCTGAATAGTACTCCATTGTGTAGATATACCACATTTTTTGCATCCACTCTTCTGTTGAGGGATACCTGGGTTCTTTCCAGCATCTGGCAATTACAAATAGGGCTGCTATGAACATAGTAGAACATGTATCCTTATTACATGGTGGGGAGTCTTCTGGGTATATGCCCAGGAGTGGTATAGCAGGATCTTCTGGAAGTAAGGTACCCAGTTTTCGGAGGAACCGCCAGACTGATTTCCAGAGTGGTTGTACCAATTTGCAACCCCACCAGCAGTGGAGGAGTGTTCCTCTTTCTCCACACCCTCTCCAACACCTGCTGTCTCCTGAATTTTTAATCTTAGCCATTCTGACTGGTGTAAGATGAAATCTTAGGGTTGTTTTGATTTGCATTTCCCTAATGACTAATGAAGTTGAGCATTTTTTAAGATGTTTCTCCGCCATCCGAAGTTCTTCAGGTGAGAATTCTTTGTTTAACTCTGTACCCCATTTTTTAATAGGGTTGTTCGGTTTTCTGGAGTCTAACTTCTTGAGTTCTTTATATATATTGGATATTAGCCCTCTATCTGATGTAGGATTGGTGAAGATCTTTTCCCAATTTGTTGGTTGCCGATTTGTCCTCTTGATGGTGTCCTTTGCCTTACAGAAACTTTGTAATTTTATGAGGTCCCATTTGTCAATTCTTGCTCTTAGAGCATACGCTATTGGTGTTCTGTTCAGAAACTTTCTCCCTGTACCGATGTCCTCAAGGGTCTTCCCCAGTTTCTTTTCTATTAGCTTCAGAGTGTCTGGCTTTATGTGGAGGTCCTTGATCCATTTGGATTTGAGCTTAGTACAAGGAGACAAGGATGGATCAATTCGCATTCTTCTGCATGCTGACCTCCAGTTGAACCAGCACCATTTGTTGAAAAGGCTATCTTTTTTCCATTGGATGTTTTCAGCCTCTTTGTCGAGGATCAAGTGGCCATAGGTGTGTGGGTTCATTTCTGGATCTTCAATCCTGTTCCATTGATCCTCCTGCCTGTCACTGTACCAATACCATGCAGTTTTTAACACTATTGCTCTGTAGTATTGCTTGAGGTCAGGGATACTGATTCCCCCAGATTTCCTTTTGTTGCTGAGAATAGTTTTAGCTATCCTGGGTTTTTTGTTGTTCCAGATGAATTTGATAATTGCTCTTTCTAACTCTGTGAAGAATTGAGTTGGGATTTTGATGGGTATTGCATTGAATCTGTATAGTGCTTTAGGCAAAATGGCCATTTTAACTATATTGATTCTACCGATCCAGGAGCATGGGAGGTTTTCCCATTTTTTGAGGTCTTCTTCCATTTCCTTCTTCAGAGTCTTGAAGTTCTTGTCATACAGATCTTTCACATGTTTGGTAAGAGTCACCCCAAGATACTTTATACTGTTTGTGGCTATTGTGAAGGGGGTCATTTCCCTAATTTCTTTCTCAGCCTGCTTATCCTTTGAGTATAGGAAGGCCACTGATTTGCTTGAGTTGATTTTATAACCTGCCACTTTGCTGAAGTTGTTTATCAGCTGTAGGAGCTCTCTAGTGGAGTTCTTTGGGTCACTTAGGTAGACGATCATGTCGTCTGCAAATAATGATAGTTTGACTTCTTCCTTTCCAATTTGTATCCCTTTGATCTCCTTATGTTGTCGAATTGCCCGAGCTAGTACCTCAACTACAATATTGAAAAGATAAGGAGAAAGGGGGCAGCCTTGTCTGGTCCCTGATTTCAGTGGGATTGCTTCAAGTTTCTCTCCATTTAGTTTGATGCTGGCTACCGGTTTGCTGTATATTGCTTTTACTATGTTTAGGTATGGGCCTTGAATTCCTGTTTTCTCCAAGACCTTAAGCATGAAGGGATGCTGAATTTTGTCAAATGCTTTTTCAGCATCCAATGAAATGACCATGTGGTTTTGTTCTTTGAGTTTGTTTATGTAGTGGATTGTATTGATGGATTTCCGTATATTGAACCAACCCTGCATTCCCGGGATAAAGCCTACTTGATCATGGTGGATGATCGTTTTGATGTGTTCTTGGATTCGGTTGGCAAGAATTTTATTGAGTATTTTTGCATCGATGTTCATAAGGGAAATTGGTCTGAAGTTCTCTTTCTTTGTTGGATCTTTGTGTGGCTTTGGTATCAGCGTAATTGTGGCTTCGTAGAAGGAATTGGGTAGTGTTCCTTCTGTTTCTATTTTGTGGAATAGTTTGAAGAGTATTGGTGTTAACTCTTCTTTGAAGGTCTGGTAGAATTCTGCACTGAAGCCATCTGGTCCTGTGCTTTTTTTGGTTGGAAGACTTTCTATGACTCCTTCTATTTCTTTAGGCATTATGGGACTGTTTAGATGGTCTAGTTGGTCCTGATTTAATTTTGGTATTTGGTATCTGTCAAGGAAATTGTCCATTTCCTCCAGATTCTCCAGTTGTGTTGAGTATAGGCTCTTGTAGTAGGATCTGATGATTTTTTGGATTTCCTCAGTTTCCGTTGTTATATCTCCCTTTTCATTTCTAAGTTTGTTAATTTGGATACTTTCTCTGTGCCCTTTGGTCATTCTGGCTAAGGGTTTATCTATCTTGTTGATTTTCTCAAAGAACCAGCTCCTGGTATTGTTGATTTTTTGTATGGTTCTCTTTGTTTCTACTTGATTGATTTCGGCCCTGAGTTTGATGATTTCCTGCCTTCTACTCCTCCTGGGCGAAATAGCTTCTTTTTGTTCTAAGGCTTTCAGGTGTGTCATTAAGCTGGTAATGTATGCTCTCTCCATTTTCTTTTTGGAGGCACTCAGGGCTATGAGTTTTCCTTTTAGCACTGCTTTCATTGTTTCCCATAGGTTTGGGTATGTTGTGTTTTCATTTTCATTGTGTTCTAAAAAGTCTTTAATTTCTTTCTTTATTTCTTCCTTGACCAAGGTATCATTGAGTAGAGTATTGTTCAGTTTCCACGTGTATGTGGGCTTTCTGTTGTTTCTGTTGCTATTGAAGACCACTTTTACTCCATAGTGATCAGATAGGAGGCATGGGATTAGTTCGATCTTCTTATATTTGTTGAGGTCTGTCTTGTGACCAATTATATGGTCGATTTTGGAGAAGGTACCATGAGGTGCTGAGAAAAAGGTATATTCTTTTGTTTTAGGATAGAATGTTCTATATATATCTGTTAAATCTAATTGGTCCAAAGCTTCAATTAGTTTCATTGTGTCCCTGTTTAGTTTCTGTTTTCCTGATCGGTCCATTGAGGAAAGTGCAGTGTTGAAGTCACCCACAATTATTGTGTTAGGTGCAATGTGTGCTTTTAGTTTTAATAAAGTTTCTTTTACGAAAGAGGGTGCCCTTGCATTTGGTGCATAGATGTTCAGGATTGACAGTTCTTCTTTTTGTATTTTTCCTTTGACCAGCAAGAAGTGTCCCTCAGGGTCTCTTTTGATGACTTTGGGTTGAAAGTCAATTTTATCTGATATTAAAATGGCTACTCCAGCTTGTTTCCTGAGACCATTTGCTTGTAAAATTGTCTTCCAGCCTTTTACTCTAAGGTAGTGTTTGTCTTTGACCCTGAGGTGTGTTTCCTGTAAGCAGCAAAATGTAGGGTCCTGTTTACGTATCCATTCAGTTAGTCTGTGTCTTTTTATTGGGGCATTAAGTCCATTGATGTTAAGAGATATTAAGGAATAGTGATTGTTACTTCCTATCATTTTTGACGTTATTTTTTAAATTTTAATGCTTAACTTCTTTTGGGTTTGATGAAAGGTTACTATCTTGCTTTTTCCAGGGTGAAGTTTCCCTCCTTGTATTGGTGTTGTCCTCCTATTATCCTTTTTAGGGCCGGGTTTGTGGATAGATATTGGGTAAACTTGGTTTTGTCATGAAATATCTTAGTTTCTCCATCTATGGTGATTGAGAGTTTTGCTGGATATAGTAGTTTTGGTTGGCATTTGTGTTCTCTTAGAGTCTGCATGAGATCTGCCCAGGACCTTCTAGCCTTCATAGTCTCAGGTGAAAAGTCTGCTGTGATTCTGATAGGTCTTCCTTTATATGTTACTTGGCCTTTTTCTCTTACTGCCTTTAGTATTCTTTCTTTGTTTAGAACATTTGGTGTTTTGATTATTATGTGACGGGAAGTATTTCTGCTCTGGTCCAGTCTGTTTGGAGTTCTGTAGGCTTCTTGTATATTCATGGGCATCTCTCTCTTTAGGTTAGGGAAGTTTTCTTCCATAATTTTATTGAAGATGTTTGCTGGCCCTTTAAGTTGTAAATCTTCACTCTCATCTATGCCTATAATCCTTAGGTTTGGTCTTCTCATTGTGTCCTGGATTTCCTGGATATTTTGGGTTACAAGCTTTTTGCATTTTGCATTTTCTTTAACTGTTGAGTCCATGGTTTCTATGAAATCTTCAGCATCTGAGATTCTTTCTTCTATCTCTTGAATTCTGTTGTTGATATTTGCATCTCTGTCCCCTGATTTCTTCCCAAGGCTTTCTATCTCCAAAGTTGTCTCCCTTTGAGTTTTCTTAGTTGTTTCTACTTCTGATTTTAGATCCTGGATGGTTTTGCTTAGCTCCTTCACTTGCATGTTTGTGTTTTCCTGTAATTCTTTATGAGATTTTTGTGTTTCCTCTTTCATGAGCTCAGCCTGTTGACCAAAGTTCTCCTGTATTTCTTTAAGAGATTTTTGTGTTTCGTCTTTCATGACCTCAGCCTGTTGAGCAAAGTTCTCCTGTATTTCTTTAAGTGTTTTTTGCATTTCCTCCTTGTTGGCTTTTGTATTCTCCTGGATTTCTTTCAATGATTTTTGTGTTTCCCTTGCAAGGGCTTCTAACTTTTGATCCATTTTCTCCTGAATTTCTTTATGTATGACCTTCATGTGTTCCTGTACCAGCATCATGACCAGTGATTTTAAATCCAAATCTTGTTTTACTGGTGTGCTGGGGTATCCAGGACATGTTGGTAGAGGAGAATTGGGTTCAGATGTTGCCATATTGCCTTGATTTCTGTTAGTGACGTTCCTGCGTTTGCCTTTTGCCATCTAGTTCTCACTGGTGTTAGTTTATCTTCTCAGTGCTGGACTCACCCGTGCAAGCTGCCCCTTCCCAGTTGGCCTCTGGTGCACAGCTTACCTCCTGCACTGCTTGTAGACAGTGTGCTGCTGCCCAGGCTGTTCTGATCCCAAAGCAGGCACCTGAAGGCTCCCGCTGGGGCCCGCTGGATTCACTGGAGCACACTGACTTCTCCCAGCTGGCCGCCCGGAAGCCCAGCTAGCCAGTTGCAGGACTTGGAGATGTAATGCTGCCGCCCAGACTGATCTGGATCCGGAAGCGGAGAGAGTAGAGCCAAGGGCTTCTGCCTAAGGCCTTGCCCCAGATTGTGTCTGTGGAGCAGATGGAGCCCGTGTGCACTCCCAGGGAGTGCAGATGGTGTATGCTACTGTGACCTCCCCTGTGTTCCGCTCACTCTGCTGGGCAGCCGATCCGCCAACCGGGCTGTCGCACACAAGGTTAGCCTGGCCGCCCAGTCCCTGCAAAGTTCCGAGCAAAGTTCCCCTAGGGCTATGACTGTTAATTGGGTCTGCCAGGTGACTAGGATGGCGGGCGTGCGCGCCCGCGCTCCCTGAAAGCGCCGGGAGAGTCTGCTTTGCTAACAATCACCTGGGCGGGTTGACTCACAGATGGCCCACCAAGCCGCCCAGTTCTTGGGGTCAGTCCTGTGCCTTTTGGGGCCTGGACCCCCGCTTTGTTAGCCTTAGGCTATGCCTGTTACAGGTCTGCCCGCCTGAGCTCTCTGTTGTCCTGCAGGCAAAATGGCGGCGGCGCGATCGCAGGCCTGTGCAAAAAAACCTCCTGCCTGGGTTGGCACCCCGATGGCCCCCCGACCCGCCCAGGGCCTGGGTGCAGGCCAACGCCCGTCGGGGCTCAGACCACCGCGGTGTTGGCCTTGGATTATGTTTGTGTACCTCAGTCCGATCCGTGGAGTACGGAACCAAGATGGATGTGCCTCTCCTGACTGGTGGGAGGCCGAGTTCTGAAGTGGCCTCCGTGCAGGAAAGGCACCGCACAACTGCAGCTGCTTGCTGCCCGGCTGGTCAGCGAAGGTCAGTGGTCGTGGGCGCAGGGCCTAACTGGTCCCTGTGATGCCTTGGTTCCACTGCTGATGGCCCTTCAGCTGGAGCAGCCACTGCTGCTGCTGCCGCTGCCGCTGCCGCCGCCGCTGAAAAACCGAATTGATCCATTTTTATCTCCTTGTACTAAGCTCAACTCCAAGTGGATCAAGGACTTCCCCATAAATCCAGAGATATCTTGATGGCCTTCCCTCTTGTACATGTGAGTAGGACTTGTGATTATGATGTCCTCTCCATCTCATGGCTGAATCATATTATAAGAAAATATGAAAGAATTCCTCTGGTATAAATAATGATCCAGTTCAGTCATCTGAAAATTAATCAGAGAAAAGATATCCTAGATGGGTCTGAATTAATGTGAATGGCTTTCAAAAAGGGCAGGTCTATTCTGACGAAACTTAGTCCTGCATGGCAGGTCGGCAGCTTGGTTACTGGAGATCTGCTGCCATGCAGTGAGATGCTATATAGCAAGAATAGACACACTGAAAAGAATATCTAGTAAATACCAACTAAGAAATGAAACTCAACCTTGCACTTACAAGCAGGTCGATGTTACCACATGAGCTACAGGTAGAAATATAACTCAGCCAAACAGCCAGATTTAGTCTGGTGAGATGCTGAGAAGATGACATGGTTATAAAATGTTTGAATTCCTGACCCATGGGAACTGTGAGGCAGTTGGGGAGCACTGTTTTAAACTATTAAAGTTATGGTGAATTGTGTCCAATGAATGGAAAGCACACCTAGAGAGAGGGTCTACTACTTCTCTTTCCTACTTTTCCAAGCCTATCATCCAATCATCATTCAGAGATTCCTTTCATCATTGCACACAAGACAACGTCTGTAGATGTCTTTCTATGAACTTCCCTCTGACCAGCATCAGTTTTCATTTCCCAGCAGACCTTGCAGCATTATATACAACATGGTTTTGGCTCTGCCTACACATGTTTGCACTCTACTCCATGGTCTCCCTTCACTTTCCAGATGATAACACCAAGCACATCATAGACACAGAGCCTACTCAGTGCTCTTTCTGAATCTGAATGTTACCTGGACTGGACAGCTTTAGACTTGCCCTTCAGATTGTATTTTCATAGAGTCTGTACCTAATTCCCCATCTCAATTGCAATCTTTGAATTGTAGGATTGCTTGTGTCTCAGAGATGTGTGGTCATGCACACGCGTGATTCTAATGATTGTCTCTATCTTTCACCATTAGAGTATCAGCTCCGCTAGGATGGAGGGTGTGTTTATTGTGCTTCCTGATGGAGAGCCAGAATCCTAAGAGTAACTCCTGTGTAGCTCATTCATGCTAATGACTGATAAGTTTTGTTTCCTACTAGGATATCACAGACAGCTGGTTCTCACTGAGTTCTGGCATATGAGCATGTGACTCATTTGATCCCTTGAAATTTGGCATGGCATGACAATTATTTAATTCTGGGCAGAAACTTTTAAGGAATAATAATGTCTCTCTCTTTCTGATATAGTGCTGGCAATGGCTCTGTCCAGTTCAGAATCATGGACCAAATTTTGATTATGAAACTCTGAATTGATTTAAATTAGTATCACCTAAAAAAAAATCCTTAGTTACACCAGTGGTATTTCAAGTACTTAGCTGCACAACCCATGTCTAGGTGACATTTTTCACTATTAGAAGGATATTTTTTTCCTTTATCATGGTTAGAACTCTTGGGCAGATCTGTCGGACTCTTTCTGCATGAGGAAGCTATGGAACATAGCCATTCTTTGTTGTTACCTATAATGTAGAAGTGCTATTGTAGCAACATTAGCTTATCCTGACTAATCAATGAAGACATCGAACATTTCATAAATAACTTTATGATTGAATTTCATGAAGAAATTGCATAAAGAAAGGGCAAGTAAGAGTTACTAAGAAAGGGAAGCTACACAAAACAAAATTTGGACCTAGGAAGTGGATGAAGAGAGCTCTAGGAATGACAAAGTTTATATGGGGGACCTTTGATGTGGTTGAGGCCTGGAGAAGTCAGGACTAAGCCTTGGCACAAAGGATGAGGAAAGAGTAACCGTAGACCTCACTCTCTTTTGACTCCTGGAGGTTTGAAGCCATTAAGAGTTTTAGAGCACACACCCCTACATTTGCAATCCACATCACCTGTCAGATGGGCACAGGGAACCTACTACAGAGTGTTACTAACTTTCTGAGATCCCAGACAATCTTCAGTAACCAGGATGCTGTCCTCAGTTTCTCCGAAGCTACAAAAAAACTGTTTACTAAAGGCAATGAAGATAGCTGCCACCTCCAGTGCACTTCCCTAAGGAAACCATTGCAAGAGAAATAGTCCCTTCACCCGAAGAGCTCCACAGCACCTCATTAATAACAAAAGTATAAAAACAACTATTACCCCTATTTCTCAGAAGACATAATGGAGATAACTTGGATCTAGACCACAAAGTTCCAGCCATGTCTCTTCCAAAGAACATGGGGGGATATGATTGTTCCTTCATTCACTTCCTGCATGGGGAAATTAATAAGATTCAGGAATGAGTGCTCATGTAACAAAGAGGGGGAAAAATCAAAGCAAGACTTAATAGCCAAAGACTCTGAATCTCAATGTCTCTAACAGATCTATGGAATAAGCAGTAAGTACTTGAAACTCATAGAACTGTTGAAATAATGGGGCTGTTACCAAATTGGAGAAAAGTAGGGGAGGTTCTGTATTGGTTTCCTGAGGGTTCTTGTGAAAAACAATATTTTCTCACTTATAAGCAAATAGTATTGGATTCTTCAATGAACCAGTTACCCTAGGACCATAAATGGGAAATGGCCCATACCTTGATGATCTTTGCAGGTGTTACAGGTTGAGAGATACTTTAAGAGTTCACTCTTGAATACTCTTTAGTTTCAAGCTCCAAGTTGATGAAACATAAAATAACCATTAAAACAAAACAGAGGGAGACAATGTAATATTCTTAAAGTATTTCTAGCTTTTATAATTATTTCATGGATGAGAGAACCATTATCTGATAGTATCCAGAAATGTGAAAATTATTTGTTTCAGACAAGCAACCCTGATCCTGTTACAGGTTTTGATTAAAATGAAAACTTACCACATTTCATTTCTCGAAATCTGATAGCTTCATGGGCAATTGATGTCATCTAGTTCCACTTTTGCATTTCTAATTCCAGAGCTTATAATAATATTTTTTAGGGGAGTCAAAAATGACATAATGCTAGAACTCCTGGAGCTGGCAAAGATGATAAAGAGTTTTAGCTGCAGCAGGTGCTCTGTGAAATACTTTATTAAAAAAAAATTGCAATGCACATGCTCAGAGTGTGATGGATTGTGCAGAAATTAAGAGTGACACACCATACATTTACAGCATTAAAACTGTTTTCCCTAATTGAAGCAGTGGGAATGTCCTCCATACAGAATCGGGCTGGAGCTGGACATGAATCGCTCCATTCCACAGTGCTCAAGTTGGATTCTTGACCCTGAGTTTTCACAAGAATGCTTGAATTAAACTATGAGATGACAGCAAAAACTAACTGACATGATTTAATCAAAAGTCCACCTCTTCTGCCATGCCTCGATTTCTATTACCAATATTACACATGGATATTTCCCTTCTCTAATTAATGTATAATGTATAATGTAGTTGCTTATTGATAGAATAAACTCTAATCAATTCCAGAGTTGATGACTTCTGTACATCAAGAGAATTCAAGGCATGGTGCCAATGGTGATAGTTATAGTGTGCTTTGTATGTTATATATACATATAATGTGCCTCTGTTGTATGTGTAAATATGCTGTGTGTATGATATATGCATATATGTGGTATTTGTGTGTGTATGTATTGCATATCTGTATAAGCATTATTTTGTGTGTTGATATGTGTCATATATGCTGTGTTGTATGTATATGTATGCGTGGTATATGTGGGGTGTGTATTTTCATGAGTGTGGTGTATTTGTATGTCTATGGTATGTATGTATATGTGGTGCTTATGAATGGAGTACAGGTGTGTTGTATATATATATGTGGTGTATAGGTATATATGATCAGTGACTAGGAAATTCTTTTTTTTCCAAATTTTTTATTAGATGTATTTTTTATTTACATTTCAAATATTGCCCCCTTTCCTGATTCCCTCCCCCTTGAAAATCCTCTAACCCTTCCCCCCTCCCTGCGTACCAATCCACCCACTCCTGCTTCTCTGATCTGGCATTCCCCTCTACTGGGGCATCTAGCCTTCTCAGGACCAAGGGCCTCTCCTCCCTTTGATGTCCAAAAAGGCCATCCTCTGCTGCATATGCAAATAGAGCCATGGGTCCCTCCATGCTTACTCTTTGGTTGGTAGTTTAGCCCCTGGGAGCTCTGTGGGCACTGGGTGGTTCATATTGTTGTTCCTCTTAAGGGGTTGCAAACCTCTTGGGTCCTTTCTCTAGCTCCTCCATTGGGGACCCTGTGATTAGTTCAATGGTTGGCTGAGAGTGTCCCCCTCTGTATTTGTCAGGCACTAGCAGAACCTCCCAGGTGACAACTCTATCAGACTCCTGTCAATAAGCACTTGTTGGCATCCACAATAGTGTCTGGGTTTTGTAACTGTGTATGGGATGGATTCCTAGGCGGGGCAGTCTCTGGATGGTCTTTCCCTAAGTCTATGCTACACATTTTTTATCTCTGTGTCTCCTCCAATGGATATTTTGCTCTCTCTTCTAAGAAGGACCAGAGTATCCATACTTTGTTCTTCCTTCTTCTTGAGCTTTCTTTGGTCTGTGAATTGTATCTTGGGTATCCCAAGCTTCTGGGCTAATATCCACTTATCAGTGAGTGCATATCATGTATGCTCTTTTGTAATTGGATTACCTCACTCAGGATATTTTCCAGTTCCATTCATTTGCCTAAGAATTTCATGAATTAATTGTTTTCAATAACTGAGTACTAGTCCATTGTTTAAGTGTTCTCTACTAACAACCATTTGACTTCTGGGGAAAATGGTGAGGGTGAGATTTCTTTTGCACAGTTCTTGCACAGAAGGGCATCAAAGTAAATCTCTGTTCCCATAAGCCTACCAGCATAGGCCCATACTGATTCTCTAAAGCCTTTGAAAAAGAAGGATGGTTACTGTGCACAAGTGAATCCCACGCGGAACATAGCTAAACAAAAATGTCTTCCACAAAAGCATAGGCTTTGTAGCCAAGCAAGCCTGTTTGTCCCAGATGTTTGCTCTTTTCCTGATTCTCAGTCAGGCTTTCCCACACTCTGATCTGGATATCTTCTTTATCCATTAGCATCATAACACCAACTCCCCAGGCACCAAGCTGGAGACATGTGTAGGACATGACACGCGGTTCACTGTTTTCCCCTTCCCCTGATACCTTTCACTTGTCACTCTTATTTCTGTAAGTCAGCACTTAGTTTTACTGTTTTTCTCTAGTGGTGTGACATCACAGACGACAGTTCCATGATTTCCTAGTTGAACGATCTTGGGGGAAATTCCAGAACTCTGTCCTCCCTGTAACTGCCCCCACAATGTGTTGTCTTAAAGATGAGGCTGAATATGTGAGCAACACTCAGTGAGTGCCAGCTGGGAATATTTGCCACTGTCACAGGGAGCATCCAGGAGCTGAGACCTGAGCTCACTCAGGCTCATGCAGATGACATTTGCAGAGTTCTAAGATTGGTAATAGAATATAAAAATAACTGGGGAGTGGCTAGCCATTTATCTCAGGAAGACAGGAGAAATCTTTTTATATTCTCCAATAGTCTAAGAGTTAGGTCAATAGATGTCAGAGAGGGCTAGACACAGCACAGCTCGATCCTGTGGCAAGGAGCTTAGGTTCCAGTCCTGAGGCCTCTGGCGGGAGCACTCAGATCTCTCCCCTTCCGGATCCAGATCATCCTGGGCGGCAACACCACATCTCCAGGTCCTGCAAGAGGCAAGAGGGGCTTCTGGGCGGCCAGCGGGGAGAAGTCAGTGTGCTCCGGTGATTCCAGCGGGCCCCAGAAGGAGCCTTCAGGTGCCTGCTTTGGGATCTGAACAGCCTGAGCCACAGCACTCGGTCTCCAGGAAGTGCAGGAGGTAAGCTGTGCGCCAGAGGCAGTCTGGGAGCTCACAGCACAGCTCGCTCCTGTGGCAAGGAGCTTAGGTTCCAGTCCTGAGGCCTCTAGAGGGAGCACTCAGATCTCTCCGCTTCCGGATCCAGATCAGCCTGGGCAGCAACACCACATCTCCAGGTCCTGAAAGAGGCAAGAGGGGCTTCCGGGCGGCCAGCAGAAGTCGGTGTGCTCCAGTGAATCCAGCGGGCCCCAGTGGAAGCCTTCAGGTGTCTGCTTCAGGATCTGAACAGCCCGGGCAACAGCACCCTGACTCCAGGCAGTGCAGGAGGTAAGCTGTGCACCAGAGGCCACCTGGGAAGGGGCAGCTTGCACCGGTGAGTCCAGCATTGACAAGACCAACTAACACCAGTGAGAACTAGATGGCAAAAGGCAAACGCAGGAACGTCACTAACAGAAATCAAGGCAATATGGCAACATCTGAACCCAATTCTCCTTTACCAGCATGTCCTGGATACCCCATCACACCAGTAAAACAAGATTTGGATTTAAAATCACTGGTCATGATGCTGGTACAGGAACACATGAAGGACATACTTAAAGAAATTCAGGAGAAAATGGATCAAAAGTTAGAAGCCCTTGCAAGGGAAACACAAAAATCATTGAAAGAAATCCAGGAGAATACAAAAGCCAATAACGAGGAAACGCAAAAAACACATAAAGAAATACAGGAGAACTTTGGTCAACAGGCTGAGGTCATGAAAGAGAAAACACAAAAATCTCTTAAAGAATTACAGGAAAGCAAAAACAAGCAAGTCAAGGAGCTAAGCAAAACCATCCAGGATCTAAAATCAAAAGTAGAAACAACTAAAAAAACTCAAAGGGAGACAACTTTGGAGATAGAAAGCCTTGGGAAGAAATCAGGGGACATAGATGCAAATAGCAACAACAGAATACAAGAGATAGAAGAAAGAATCTCAGATGCTGAAGATACCATAGAAACCATGGACTCAACAGTTAAAGAAAATGCAAAATGCAAAAAGCTTGTAACCCAAAATATCCAGGAAATCCAGGACACAATGAGAAGACCAAACCTAAGGATTATAGGCATAGATGAGAGTGAAGATTTACAACTTAAAGGGCCAGCAAATATCTTCAATAAAATTATGGAAGAAAACTTCCCTAACCTAAAGAGAGAGATGCCCATGAATATACAAGAAGCCTACAGAACTCCAAACAGACTGGACCAGAACAGAAATACTTCCCGTCACATAATAATCAAAACACCAAATGTACTAAACAGAGAGGGCTAGACAATGGCATAAAAGAGATCCGGAAAGATGGCAGATGTAATAGAAGGGTATAGAACAAGAAGAGATGAATGTGTCACTCTTAACACATTCTTAGCTTTGCTCCCTAAAGTAATGGCTTCACTGGTTGGGCCAAGGGAAAACCCACATCTGTGCTTACATATTCTCTAAAGCTTCTGCAGACCCTTTTCTATCTCCACAGTTTCACCAATGAGCTAGATATACACTTGTCTGAGAACTTCATCTAACCCCGAATCTATTCAAACTGCCAAAACATGGCAAATGGATTTTATCAGACATACCACCTTTTTCCATGACCTGGTTAACAGCCATTGTATCATTATGCCAGTTGGATTCCCACATCCATACCTGGATTCTTCAGACTAGCTCAAGTATGGAAGTGGGGAACAGAGATTTGAGTCATGTATAGCTGCCCCTCGTGACCTTTACCAACAGTACAAAGCCTTAGATATTTTTCATCCTATTTTGAGTTCACTCTTGCACGTGAATATTTTCTTCTTACCCAAGACTTCTTGAAGAATTCAAAAGATTATTTTTTTCTTTGTCTTTGATCAGTAACTCTGCATAAATATTGTGTATATTGTGATGATGATGATGATGATGATGATGATGATATGTTGGATGATTGACATCTGGTGGCCCAAACTTAAGGTGTCTGGGTGAACAGGTCATACATGCCTACTTTTCCACTGAGATTTTGACCTTGTACCATCTAAAGCAATAACTTCAACTCCAACAGCACTCCCAAAGGATCCGCCCCCCCTTTTTTTTCAGATGATCCTTTGATTTCCCATATATGGGAAGAAAGATGTGTAGCATAGTTATGAAGAACAGCCTCTGAAACACACAATGACTCAATTTGTATAGCTCAGCATCATTTTCTCTGTCTTGAAAAGTGTTAGAAATCGCAGGGCAGGGAGAATAGACCATCTGAATGAAGACACACACTTATTCTATCCACAGGAGTTACACTGAAAAGGGCGTTCAAAGCCAGCATGCACAAAAACCTAGACCTGGAAAACGTCACATCTAGCTTGGAAGTGAGTGGCCCAGCAGCAGTGCCATTCAACCTTTCCTGTTTGCCATCACTTCTCTCATTTGGGCTCATGAAAAAGCCTCAAAGAACCCAAATGGTAGGGCATACTGACGGCAGTCAGAACAATTACAGAAACTTCACAGGTGCCTTGACAGGTGAGAAAGAGACTCCATGTTGGGGGATGCAGAGTGGGAGGGTGTGTGAGTGTGCAGCCAGAATCATCTTGGCTCTGTCAGTTTCTCTGACTGTTAAGAGGAAGGCATAGCTGAGGTGCACCTTCATCAGATCAGTCACCGAGATGGTGCTTTGTAGCTCAAACAAGGAGCAGAACCTGGAGGAGCTTGTGTGTCCACATTAAAGGAAACAAGACAGAGTCACACTCACTCAGTCAACTAGGTCAGTGTTTCTCTACCCAGTACTCTTGCTGCTTCAGGACTAATATGTCTATTTTAGCTGGGAGCTGTTCTGTGCAAGGGTTTTTTAAAAATCCCTGGCCTTTACCTTTAAGACTGCAATTACCAACTCTGAACTTTAAAAAAAAATTTTACATTTTCTTCTTGTGTACAATGGTTTGGCCTTGTGCATATGTGTACACCATGCCCATGCCTGATGTCTATGTGAGATACTCTGAATTTTGATAACTAAGTTGTCTACAGCTATTGCCAACCCCAGGAAAGAAATCACCTTTTGTTATGATCAGACATCTCTCTTTTAGTTGCTTGAGGTTGAAAGTGGAAAGAGAACCTGGTGTACACAGGAGGAAGATGAGACCCTGTCTTAAGGTGGGAATGAAGACTAACAATCAAGTTCCTCTGACCTCCACAATGTGTGTCATGACTTCCACAATATATGCATGTCATGATGTGCATGTGCCAACAACCACACAGCAACAAGGGCTTCGTTTCTTTTGCTTTTTGACATGGGAATGAGAATCAAATCAATACAGGACCCTTGGCTATGCTGTTTCACAAGTTGTATACATGGGCCTCTCATGTAACACAGCCTTGAGACATTGTATCTGCCTCAAGACACAGAGGTATAAAAAAATTCATTAGTATTTTAAATCCTTTTAAAGAACACAAGATTTTAATTTTGGAGCATATCAGCTTACATTCATCAGAGAATTCTTATATATACAAATAAATCTACAAATACCAACAAGTTATAGCCATATATCATGACAGAGCTGGCAATGTATCTAAATTGTAAATGCATTGCATAATAAATGAAAACATGAATAAGTATGTCCCTTATGGTATCCTTTTGGGGGATTGTAATAAATTGGAAAAAAGAGAACTATATAGAGTGGGAGTTAGATATATAGTACATTCTACCTGACAAAATACACTACCATGTACGGATTTACTAGGATGTGTAACTCACTGATGTTCTCATTAATCTGGATTTAAAAACATCTCTGTGGAAAAGGCAAGGGAAAACAAACAGGATCCTCATTGGCATTAGCAGCATGATACAGCAACATGAAAGATGTGGTGTGGCAAGCTTTCAATCAAAATCTTTATGCTGTTTAGTACCAGTCATCCTTTCTGTTTGAGTCAGCTACTGCTCATTAACTTAGCAAAGAGAGATGGCACAGCAAGAGGCAAAGGATGGGCCAATGAGGTCAAAGGTTTTTCTTTTAAATTTGCTGGTATATTCTATCCAATACAAAGACAATCACCAAGTCAAGCCGTTTCTATGAAAGCAAATTGATCATTAAACATTTCAGTAGGACAAGGTAATTGTTAGGTAAGAGAAGTTCTTCTGTTTGGGAAGAGGAACACTTAATCACACCAATGTTGTACTTAGATTGCATAGTTTAGCTATCAACTAGAAGTTCTATAAGGTCTAACCATCACATTGGCTTTCCCATTCAAAAAGCAATGGGATTTTCTATTCCACTTGAAATTATTGTCAAATATCTGATAGCTCAATGTGTTTTTAGCTCTCTTTCATGGTAAAACAAAGGCTTTCTATATATTGTAACAAAATGGTGGACTCTTTAACTCTTGATGTGTTTGCTTCCTTATCATGCAATGTAAGAATCATTGTACTATATATAAACTCACAGCGACTCTTAGAGTATCCAGAAGATCTCTCTAGGTTTAAGTCAGATGGGGTACTAGCCCTGAGAGTGGGAAGTGAGCATGGGATCCTTCTCACTTAGCAAGAAGCTATTTGCAACTGATATTTTCTGGAAAAAGGAAAATCCATTTTTTTCCAAGGGTGTGTGGGTAGGCCCCATGCCAAGAAATAGTTAACTAACATAAACCAAACTGTGTGTGTGTGTGTGTGTGTGTGTGTGTGTGTGTTTGAGATAGCACCTAGATCAAGCACCCAAAAGAGTGAGAGGGAGAACACAAGAACATAGAGTTTGGTAGTTAGGGGTTTAGGGAGGAGGGTTTGGGAAGAGTTGGGGGGAAGGGAAAATATTTAAGTAATTGTTGTGTTGAAAAGGTCCTCTTTTCTATGGGTCAGTTAAACAATGCTGCTTCCATTCATAGCAAAAGTATCCACTGCTGTCTTATGTTATCTTTGGGACATTGGTCCAGGGCACCCTTCTATCCTCAGAATGTGCAATCTGAGAACACGCAAATCTCCTACACAAAGTGTTACATTCTTTTCATATAACTCATTTGCACATTCACATGTACCTTAAATTACCTTCTGATTACTTATGTCATACAATGTAAATGATACAGAAATGATTGTGCTAGTGTATTACTTAGAGATTGAGACAAGAAAAACCATCTGCATAGATTCATTCTAGAGATATATTTTTAAGCATTTTTTGTCTCCATCATACTGAATCCACAGTGGTAGAACTCATGGGAAAATAACTGTGTGCGCACTCATTTCAAACAGCTCCAAATGGAAGCAGTCTACAGATGAATGGATGGTCACTGTGGTAAGAACGAAACATTATTCCGTCACAGAAAGAATGCAATTCCGTAATTTTTGGCAACAGCTACAAATCCAGAAACACATGTACCACATGAACTCATTCCTATGTGGAAATTGAAAATGTTGATTTTGTTGAAGCTCATATAAAATAGTGTGGACAGAGAATTAGGGAAGGTAGTAGATATATGGGAAAATGGTGATTGATGGGACAGGAACAAGAGACTTCAGCGTGCTATAGCACAGGAAGGTGACTTTACTTAATACTATAATGTGTAAATCACAATGTAGTGTATATTTAAAAAACTAGAAAAAATAATTTTGAAGTCATTAACCATAAATAATAAATGTTCGTGTAGATAAATGTATTTATTCTGATTTAAGCACTATGAAAGATACATATACATATATATGCAAATATATTATTACATGGTACCTCAATACGTACATTTTTACGTATTATCTAAAAATAAAAGGGGAAAAACTCATCTTATAAATTGGCATCTAAGCCAGACTCTCCTTTTGTAAGGTATGTCAGTTAAATTAGATGCATCACTACTCAAACATCGCGGGAGACAAAAACAAGTGTAAGCTGTATAGGAGATTGAGTCACTTGCCTAAATGAATTGAGATGCTCAGTGGCAGAGCTAGTCTATGGCTCCGGCAGTCTGGCCCTGGGCAGGCCCTTTCCATCATGACGCTATGGTGTACAGCTTATCACAGCCCCAGCAGCAGGTGGGGATGAATGAGAAGAGAGAAAAGAACAAATGACAAAAAGATGATATTTATCGCTACTGTAGTCAGAAAAGCAAGGAAATAGACTCAGCTTAGATGTCCATCAATAGACGAATGGATAAAGCAAATGTGATACATGTACACAATGGAATTTTATTTAGTCATAAAGAAAAACAGAATTATGCAACTTTCAGACCCAGTAACACAAACACCAGGTACTCTGTTCTCCGCATATACTCTTTCATATATAGAAATCTACATGGCACTGAGTGAGGATAGATGGCCAGGAAAAAAAAATCACTTTCAGTAGAATATCACCCCATAATTAAATCCCAGTAAATGTTAATGATACTATATTTAAAACCTAAAATGGCATGATAGATTGGATTAGCATCTGGCCACTTGTGAGATATTTAAAATTGCTGATTACATTCTGCCAGCAATTGCTGCTCAGATTTTCTTCCAGATGAATTTCTTCTTCTGCTTGTGTACCTTACTGCCCTACCGCCACCCGGCATTGCTATTATTTGAAGTCAATGCCTTTCAACTTTTATTAGTTCTCATTACATACATTTAAATCTGCTGAAACAAAGGAAGAGAACGAATAGGACTGTATACGCATTGAACATTGCCGACTAATTGAGTGGGATACAGTAGCTACAGCAGGAACAACCGTCTCACACAGGAAGCTTCTCCCTGCCGTAGGACGCCACGTGTCTGGGTGATTATATGTGGAATGGTTATTAAGTGGTGACCCTATTTATTGATTGATTTCCCAAGTGTTAGACAGCATACAAAGCAATGGGCTCCAACTGTCATTTTCGCATATAAGTTATTGTGCTTCATTGTTCTTTGTTTGAAAATAGCGGTCCTGAAGGACACTTTGTGACATGCAGCCAGAGCAGCAAGGAAGCCTGTGCTGTAATGTTTAGTGAAGAAAAAAGGCAAATGCCTCACAGTGCAGAGCAGAGCCGTTGAAAGGAATTGCTAAAGGAAACATTACAGGTAGTAGTCATAAGTTTAATTTTAAAAGGTCTAAAAGCCACATTTAATAAGTGGTTAATAAACGTGGGAAGTTAATTTTTAATAATAATAATAATATCTATTCCTATTTCAACACGCATTGGAATTAAATTTTAAATGAGTTATTTCAATTTTTCATAGTCAATCTTCTAAATATAACGTGAATATTCTTATAATACATCTCCTAAACAGGCTAGTCAAATCTCAGAGGGTTTGTAACAAAATGTAGGTAGTAGCTACTGCATTAGATGGGGCTGTTTTACGATTTCTACTATGGTTTTAAAGTGTTTCACATGTACTTATTTATTTGCCTATTTATTTTTAAAATATACTTATACTTGGATAAAATTCAATTTATTTTAAACTTACATTCATTTACTTATTTATATGTGCTTTTGTGTGTGTGGTTGGACCATAGCATATATGTTCAAGTGAGAGGAGAACTTGTGAGAGTTGGTTCTCTCCTTCCACTCTGTGCTTCTGGTACTGAACTTAGTCCATCAGGTTTGGCAATAAGCACTTTTAACCACAGAGCCAGCTGACCAGGGCCAATGTTCTTGCTACCCCAGTCAGTTGGTGAGTCTTTCCACCTGCCTCTGTTTATCTGCATGAGGAAATGGCTGGTAGAGAACGCACTAGCATGTATATGTTGCCGCTGTCTTCCAGTTGAAAGGATTATAGGTACTTTTTTCTCACTCTTAAAAAGTTCATGGGTTACTACTTTTACAGTTACAAAGATATTTAAACCACTTGTGCTGGGCAGTGGTGGCACATGCCTTTAATCCCGGCACTTGGGAGGCAGAAGCAGGTGGATTTCTAAATTCAAGGTCAGCCTGGTCTTCAGAGTGAGTTCGAGGACAGCCAGGGCTACACAGAGAAACCCTGTCTCAAAAAAACAAAAACAAAACCAAAAACAAACAAACAAACAAACAAACAAAACACTTATATTCTCATAGGATATGAAAATTTTATGAAAAGTGAATAAAACCATCTATGAGGCACAGGAGAGGAACCAACATAGAGCATCCCTAAGAGTTGTGGAAAGAAAGCAGCAGCCAAAACACTGGGGAAGTTGAGAAGAGAACCAAAAGACACATGTCCCATGTGGGCAAGACAACTAGGGTCTCCAGGTTCTGATGACTGAAAATAAGCTTTCTCAGAGAAACCATCCCATGAAGAAGAATGAGAACTACAGGATAATTATTAAATAAGTAAGAGTAAGTAAACAGAGATACTGTGCGCAGTAGAAAATTACCAAGCCAAAATGAGATCCTGAGTTTAGAATGCAGAGCTAATACAGAAGCCGTGGGGGGCGGAGCAGGTGAGAAAATGAGAATGGAGCAGACTGTGGAAGCACTGGTAGAGGGGGAAGATTGGGGCTCAGGAAGCCAAGCACACTATAGGAGCTGAGGGGAAGCACAGTTTAGAACAAGCAGAGTATGGAACTAGAGAGTGCAGCTTAGAGTTCAGAGAGACAAGCAGACTATGGGAGCTCTAGGGGGTGCCTTTTAGAATACAGAAAACTACTCAGACAATGGAAGCTATGGGAGGGCAGTTTAGAGCCTAGGGGATTAAGTAGAAAATTGAGTGCTCGTTAGCATGTCTGTGCACACACACAAACAGACACACACTCATGTGTGTACATATATGCCCACCATGTCTATGTGAACCAGTAAGGCACTAGGAAGAAGTTATAGTCCAGAAAACATTTACATGGGTAACAACAACACTTTCTTTGGGATGGCTAGTGTTGGTTGTTATCTTAGGAGAATCTAGGAATAATCTGGAGGATTATTAAAGGCTCTGGGCATGCCTTTGAGGCACTATCTTGAGTGCCTTTCTGTGGTGACCCTGTCCCCTGTTTGGAATCCTAGACTGTGTAAGTGGAGGAAGAGCACTGAGCAGCCGGAACTACTGATTGCTGTTTTCCAGCTGTGGCCATGCTGTAAGCAGGTGCCCTGAGTGCTCCCACCATGCTGTGAGCAGGTGCCCTGAGTGCTCCCACCATGCTGTGAGCAGGTGCCCTGAGTGCTCCCACCATGCTGTGAGCAGGTGCCCTGAGTGCTCCCGCCTCTGTGGCATCCTCACTGTGATGGACTGAACCCTGAAATGTGAGCCAGAATAAACTAACTCACTTTTTTAAAAATTCTATATATTTTTTATTTATATTTCAAATGTTTCCCCTTTTCTGGACCCCCACTCCCCAAAAATCACATAAGCCCCCTTCCCTCCCCCTGTTCCCCCATCTACCCCTTCCCACTTCTCTGTTCTGGTATTGCCCTATACTGCTGCACTGGGCCTTTCCAGAACCAGGGGCCACTCCTCTGTTCTTCTTGTACCTCATTTGATGTGTGGATTAGGTTTTGGGTATTCCAATTTTCTAGGCTAATATCCACTTATTAGTGAGTACATACCATGATTGATCTTTTGAGACTGGGTTACCTCACTTAGTATGATGTTCTCCAGCTCCATTCATTTGCCTAAGAATTTCATGAATTCTTTGTTTCTAATGACTGAATAGTATTCCATTGTGTATATATAAGCACATTTTTTTTTGCATCCATTCTTCCATTGAGGGATACCTGGGTTCTTTCCAGCTTCTGGCTATTATAAATAGGGCTGCTATGAACATAGTAGAGCATGTATCCTTATTACATGCTGGGGAATCTTCTGGGTATATGCCCAGGAGTGGTATAGCAGGATCTTCCAGAAGTGATGTGCCCAGTTTTCTGAGGAACCGCCAGACTGATTTCCAGAGTGGTTGCACCAAGTTACAACCCCACCAGCAGTGGAGGAGTGTTCCTCTTTCTCCACATCCTCGCCAACACCTGCTGTCTCCTGAATTTTTAATCTTAGCCATTCTGACTGGTGTAAAGTGAAATCTCAGGGTTGTTTCGATTTGCATTTCCCTAATGACTAATGGAGTTGAGCATTTTTTTAAGATGCTTCTCAGCCATCCGAAGTTCTTCAGGTGAAAATTCTTTGTTTAGCTCTGCACTCCATTTTTTTTAATAGGGTACAGAGCCAGAATAAACTAACTCAGTTTTCTCAGGGCATTTCATCACAGTAACAGTAAAAGAAACTGGGATGGGCTTTTTCCTCTTCTGGGGACTGTGATTAGAGGCACTCAGGATGGTCCAGCGTTTGACATACTGTTGTAGGCTTTCCTACAATACAGCCTCTAACAAAACTAGGCTGTCTCGAACCCCTGGCAACAGGATTGTTTACCTTTACATCAAGAAGGATGAGAAGGCACCTAAGTCCGCCTGTGGCGTGTGCCCAGACATACTGCGAGGGGTTCGTGCTGTGCGACCCAAGGTTGTTATGAGATTGCCTAAGACAAAGAAACACGTCAGCAGGGCCTATGGTGGCTCCATGTGTGCCAAGTGCGTCCATGACAGGATCAAGCGGTCTTTCCTTATTGAAGAGTAGAAAATCGTGGTGAAAGTATTGAAGGCACAAGCTCAGAGTCAGAAAGCAAAATAAATGTGCAGCTTTTTTTAAGTAATAAAAATCAAGACTATGTCTACGGAGGAAAAAAAAAAAGAAAAAAGAAACTGGGATGGTTCCCTGGGCTCCCATTTTCCAAAAACACTGAAGGTAATTAAAGTCAAAGGAGACGTGGTGGCACAGAAGAACCACAGATAATGGGGGAAAATCAGTGAAAACAGAACAATTCTATTATAAAAACAATAAACTTAACCCTCATGTCAGGCTGAATGTAAAGACAGGCAGCCCGAGGACTGGGGGAATTCTTTACTACAGCAGGAATGACACATCTTGCTAAATACAGGATTTAGAGTGACGGAACAATGTTCAATAATTTTATTTTAGTAAGCTTAATAACGGGCAAGAGTTATACAGATGCAAATGACCAAAGCTAACTTTAAAAGCAATTATGCAATCTTTCTCTTTCTCTCCAATAAAGAGTTTTTTTTTTTTTTTTTTTTTTTTTTTTTTTTTTTTTTTTACAAAGACACTTCAAATCCACTTTTATTGTTCTGAGTTACCAAGCAGAAAATAAAGAAATAACAGCAACTCTACATAGAAGTCATCAGACGATAAAGAAATGATGGACACGTCCCAATTTATTTATTGGATCATCATGCTAATACCCAAATCCTATAAAGGCATCAAAAGAAAGAGTCTTATATTTGAGTATGATTTAAGACAAAAGGCCCTCAAGTATCTGAAGAAGTATTATTAAACCAAACCCAGATGTATATAAAACAGTAAGATATAATAGTCAAATGCTATTTGTCTCAGAAATTCATGGTTGAATTAACATTTAAAAGTCGATGTAAGTTGCTAGACTAACAGAACAAAAGAAAAGGACAAATGATTATCTAAATAAATGTAGAAGTATCTCTGAACTTAACCCAAGGCCTATTCATTACAGGAATTCAATGCTCACTCATTATAAACCATTGTTCATTAAAGAGAATTCTTTTAACTTGTGAAAGGGTATCATAAAAAAAATCTAGGTTTTCAATGAGTTGAAAATGCTTAGTGATGAATTAAAATGAAGACAACTCACTGCGATGTGATTCTTCAAAAGCAGTGTGAAGAATGAATTAAGCAGGTATAAACACATATTTTCAAATAAAAACTATCACATTAGTAATTATTAACCGAATACATTAAGAGTCTAGAATAAAAATTGAAATCTAAACCTGAACCTGGCAAAAACCCAGGGGTAAAAAGGTAGAAGTTAAGATGGATGATGGAAGATAAAACCAGAGAAAAAAAATGAAGGAACCGAATTGTTCTCAGAAAGAACTAGAAAGACTTGAGGAAACTTTAGCCAGATTCTTCCACCCATCCCTGCCATCCATGCTCTGGTCCTAGCATAAGGTAGGAACTCTTGACTTTCACCACCAACTTCTCTGTCCCAAGACCTGCCATGTGTCCTGTGTTTGGTCTCCCTTTTAGAATTCTAGAAAGGAACATAGCCCTTCAAACACATGATGCCTACAGAGACCTATATCAGGTTCTTACCCAAGGAACTTGATATTTCATGGTTTTGTGTTGACGTTAGTAGTTTGATGAAGTCTTGTTTTTAATAATTTATTTGTTTTTAATTTTGTTGGCTGTGCTTTTGTTATCATATTCTGACTAACCCCATGCCCTACTCTGAATCCAATGCCAGGGAACTTTTCCTTATATTTTTCTTCCACTAAGCATTTTATGGTTCTAGCATCTTTCACTGAAGAAACTATTCTATCCCTTCTGAGTATTCTTCATGTGTTTATCAAAGATGAGCTGGTCGCATAAATGCTGGTTCATGTCTAGGCTCATCCATCTGTTTTAATGGTCTTCTTTTGTACCAGCAGCATACTATTCCAATTACTATAGCATCATTATATAGTTTTCGAACAGGTAATATAATGCCACCAAATTACTAGATATTTTTTTCAAAATTGTTTTAGTTTCTGGTGGTCTATTGTGTCTTAGTTTCACAAGAATTTTTTTTTAATTTTTTTCCCTGCTACTGTGAAAAATATTATTAGAATGTGATAGAGATCACATTGAATGTCTGGATTGCTTGAACAGTATGGACATTCTGATAATACTAATTAGCTTTTCCCATAAACATGAGATAGTTTTTAATTTATGTGTTCTTTCCTATCTCATTAACACTCAAATTCATAGTATATAGGTTTTTACCTTCTTGATTAAATTTATTTAAAAATATTGCATTAGTTTTGCTGTATTATGTGATTACTTTCTTAATTTCTTTGAAAGATAATTTTTGAATGTTGATTTTTATGCCCTGGAACTTTATCAATTCATTCCTAAAACCAGGTATTAAAAGAAAACTTAACACCAAACTTCTCCTAACAGTTGAAGAGGAAGAAAAAGTATGCAAATTTAATTTTTCAGCAATGTACAATCCCTATAAGGAAGCCAGAAAGATTCTATACAAGAAAAGTATAGGCCAATATTATTTATAAGCACATTAATAGATGCAAAAGTTCTCAACAAAATACCAGAAGATTAATTCAGTAGTACATTAAATGGCTCATGTGAGGACAGTTTAAAGACCTTCCAGAAACTGCCCCACCTGGGGATCCATCCCTATGCAGTTACCAAATCCAGACACTATTGTAGATTCCAACAAGTGCTTGCTGACAGGAGCCTGATATAGCTGTCTCCCTGCCCTGCAGAGGCCCTGCCAGTGCCTGACAAATACAGAAGGGGATACTCTCAGCCAACCATTGAACTGAGCACAGGGTCCCCCGGAAGAGCTAGAGAAAGGAACCAAGGAGTTGAAGGGGTTTCCAGCCCCATGGGAGGAACAACAATATGAACCAACCAATACCCTCAGAACTCCCAGAGACTTAACCACCAACCAAAGAGTAAGCATGGAGGGACCCATTGCTCCAGCCACATAGGTAGCAGAGGATGGCCTTGTCATCATCAATGAGAGGAGAGGCCCTTGGACCTGTGCAGGCTCGATGCCCCAGTGTAGGGGAATGCCACACAGGCAACAGGAGTAGGTGGGCTAGTGGGGGGGGATAGGATAGGGGGATTTTGGAGGGGAAACGAGGAAAGGTGATAGCATTTGAAATGCAAATAAAGTAAATATCTAATAAAAAAGAGAAAGCAAAAAATAAAACAATATAGGGACTCTTGGAGTTGGGCTAAAATACAGTTTTTACATCATGGGGAAATGAAACATATACTATCAACAAATATGATATCTTCATATCGAATGAAGCATTATTAACAGCAGTCAAGACTAAGAAAACCCCAAATATTTATTAATAAATTGAAAAGAAAATGTGATATAATTTGGTATGTATTTATATATAAATACACATATACATAGAAAGTATTATTGTTCTGTCATAAAAAGGAAAAATATCCTGGCACATATTACTATAATATATGAGAACTTAAGGTCATCATGCTGAGTAAAATAAATCAGATATGTGAATACAAATAACTGATGGTCTCACCTACCTGAAGAACCCCAAAGTCAAAACTCCAGAAGCAGAGAGTATAGCAATGATAATCAGGACCTATGAGTGTGAAATAGAAAGATATGTGTCAAAGGGTATGTGTCATAACCAACTTTTAGTTATGAGTAAGTGCTTGGGTGTAATTTGTAGTATATTTTCTACATGATATATGGAAAGCTATTCATGAAAGATCCCTGTATAATCACTAAAAAAGAATGAAAATTAAATGATGAGTGTGTTGTCCTGTCCAATGTGCAAAGGTTAAGTCCAACAATCACAATCAAAAGAGAGGGGCAGAAAATGTACAGTTTTACAAATGGAAAGTTTGGTAGTGTGCAAATTGACTCTTGAGATTATGATTGTGAAAATATGAAGATTCTAGAAACACAGTTGATATAACTATGTCAAGTACTTCACTAAAACACATTCATACTGGTGCACATGTATGCATACATACATATATATACACATACACACAAAGACACTCCATAACTTTGACTGAAGTAGGAAATAACAGACTAACTTACAATAGTGTAACTGATATTGGATAATGGAATAGTAATTGCTAATATTTGACGCTTTCGTGTACTTAGATTAATTTAAATGTGTAGCCATAATGAATTAATTCTATGTACATAAACAGAAAAGTCTCCTTCCCAAGCTTTACTCCAATAAGAAAAACTTGTTTCCAAGTACTCTGCACCTAGTGCCTGAGCACAGCATTACAATAACCTACAGGGGCTGAGAGATGGCTCAGTAGGTGAAGTACTTGTTGTGCTTCAGATCCTCAGAACCCATATGAACATGTATGTAGTAGCACATGGCTACAATCTCAGTGCTCTATGGTGAGATAGGACGTGGAGACAAGAGAGAGTACCTTGGAGTTTGTGGGACAACTAGCCTTAGGTTTACAGTGGTCAGCAAGAGACCCCTTCTATCGAAGGATAGAACCAACATTTAAGGTTGTCTTCTGATTCATGAACTGTGGTATGTTCCTACAGGCATATACCCCCGGAACACATAAATGAAAATAATGAAAAGAGCAACTTAAGAAGTTACATGAACATTACATACATGATCATACATGTATACAAAGCCTAGGAAGACATTTTCGAATAGAACAAATGCTTAAAGCTAAAAAAAGCACTTGGAGCTAAGGTTTCATTTTCTTGTCTTGTGTTTTCTTACAATTCTTCAATGGAAAATATGGCATTTGTAGCAATCATTTTGTAAAACAATGTTTGATATCAAGGATGATTGTGACCTTATGGAAAAAAGACAGGTAAGTTATCCTTCCTGAGACAACAACTCAGCTAAATAGGTCTAGAATTTAGGCAAAAAGCCAGTAAAACATCAGTGAAAAAATGAAAAACTCTCCTAGGAAAGTTTGGAAGAAAAGTTAAGGAAGGGACTTAAACACATTCATTTAGGTACTGTTTTCAAACTGAACAATTGTTTCCCTTTATTTTTGAGAAATTTAATTACATCATTTCCCATTCCTTTTCCCCCTTCAAACTCTCCAATATACCTCTCCTTGTTCTCTTTCAAATTCATGGCCTCTACTTTCATTAATTTTATTACATATATGTATATATATTTACATATATATTCATATATAAAAGCATGCAGATGCACACACAGGCACATACTTCCACAGGCACATACAGATGCACATCATATATTTGCATATATATGAATACACACACACTCACACACACACATATATATGAAAGTAAATCTTTTAGCTTATGACTTAAGAAAAATTAGCATGGAAATAAATAATAATTCTAAACAATTATTAATGTCATTGCAAAATAATGTATCTGTTGCCTGCAGAGGCCAGAAGAGACATTAGATCCCCTGGAACTGGCTCACAGATGGTGGCAAGCCTCCATGTGTGTGCTAGGAAAGGAAACCAGGTCTCACCAAAAGCAACTAAAGTTCTCAATGGCTGAGCCAGCTCTCTATCTCTTCATATGTAATATTTGAAAACACCAGTGTGGTTTCCGGCCTATCACACATAATTCAGACTAAGCAGTGGGTAAAGAAAAGGGATAATGATGTCTTGTTTAAGTGAAAACATTGGTTTTTGATGATAAAAATTTTCCATTTATTTATTCATATGTTCATTCACTTTATATCTTGATTGCAGTCCCTCCTCCAAGTCCCCATCTCACATAACTTCTCCCCATCCTTCTGCTTCACCTCTGAGAAGGGGGGATCCCTGCTGGGTATCAACTCACCCTGGCACCTCCAATCACTGCAGCATTAGGCACATCATCTCCCTCTGAGGCCAGACAAGGCAGACTGGTTAGGATAACAGAATTCTTAGGCAGAAAACAGAGTCACGGTAAACTCCTGCTCCAGTTGTTGGAGAACCCGCTTAAAGACTAAGCTGCCTGTCTGCTACATACGTGCCTAGGTCCAGCCCTTGTATGCTCTTTGCTTGGTGGTTCAGCCTCTGGGAGCCCCAAACAGTTGACTCTGTTGGTCTTCTTGTAGAGTCCTTATCTTGTCTGGGTTTTTCAATCTTTCCTCTAACTTTTCTACCACAAGACTTCCAAAGCTCAGTCTAATGTTTGGCTGTAGGTCTCTGCATCTGTTTCAGTTACCTGGGATGGGAACGCTCCAGGAAGTCCACAAGAGTGACTCTAGCTGAAACTTCTAGCAGTAGGGTATATGGATCCTGAAGTGACCACCTCCTGTAGCCAGGAAGGACTCCCAGTGGAAGGATAAGGACACCAAATCACCCATAAGACCTTTGACCCAAAATTTGTTCTGCCTATCAAAATGCAGCAACAAAGATGTTACTGAAACTGAGGGAATGACCAACCAATGACTAGCCCAATTTGAGATCCATCTCAAACCCTGACACTATAATGATATTCTTTTATGCTTACAGACAATAGCCTAGCATAATTGTCCTGTGAGGCTCCATCTAGCAGCCAATGGAAACAAATACATAGTCACAGTCAAATATTAGACCAAGCTCAGGAAGTTTTGTGGAAGAGTTGGGGGAAACACTGGGAACCTGGAGGGGGTGTTGACTCTATGAGAAGACTGACAATCAACCAACCTGTACCCTTGGGGGCTCCCAGATCCTGAAAATCTTTTAAGAGACTTTTTTCGTTTTTTATTTTTATGATAAAATTAATCCTTAGAAGGCAGAGTAGACTAACAGGAGCCCAGAGTAAGTATATGTAAGAAAGCATTTTTCCTTTGTCTTTTCTAGAAGTTTGAGTGCACAGCAGTTTTAATCTAATCCAAGAGTTGAATATCTTTTCTTCTCACTGGTAGTTACAGTAGTAGGCTATTGTCTTACTTAGGGTTTCATTGCTGTGAAGAGACACTATGACCAAGGCAACTTTTATAAGGGACAACATTTAATTAGGGCTGGATCATAACTTCTTTCCATTATCATTAAGCTGAGAACATAGCAGCATCTAGGCAGGCATGTTACTGGAGGAGCTGAGAATTCTATATCTTGTTCCAAAGGCAAACAGAAGATTGGCTTCCAGGCCACACCCACACCCGCAGTTACACACTTCCTCCAACAAGTTTCCCCCTCCTAATAGTGTCACTCTCTGGGCCAAGCATATTCACATTACCAAAGTTATGTATCATATATTCAGCACAGAATTTTCCTAGTAGATTTACTTATTTAAATAAATAATTTTAAAAGACCCTATATCTAATAATTGTTCTCAGTAAAAATGTTGACTGGAAAAAGAGAACTAGAATATAGGGCTGTAGGATTTTTGCTTAGCCATTACTGTTTTCGTATTCCTAGATCAACTCTTAGAAAAGCTTTGTCTAACACCTGTATACTCAGCTGAAAGAGAAATAGATATTTAAAACATCTATAACATCTATAAAACAGCAAAAAGCACAGAGGTCTTGCAGATGGGGCCTGCTTTTTCATGGGACCAAAGAGCAGGTGTTTATGAATAGGGGCAGATTCAGGGATAGATGTTTTAGATCAGGCCCTCAAATTCTATTGCTTTCTCAGGAGATGGCTCTCTGGGGGATGGGGTAGCCAGTTTTGTTCTCCACAGATGCAAACTCCTGGCAGTGTTTTCAAAAGCTATCGAGCACTGTTTTGTGGAGTTTGTTTAGAAGGCAGCATCACCTAGAGACCTGTCATTTACACAGTCAGCTGTTGGTATCCAAGGTTCCGGGACTACATAGACACTAAAATCCTAAAATCTCTTTTACAAAATGGCCCAGTATTTGCATACGACAAAGTTCTCTTATGGCCTTTAACAAATCTCTTGCTGACTTTCAGTACCTGTTACTTGTGTAATATACAGTTGTTATGCTCCATCACTGAGGGAATTATAACAGTAAAATATATCTATACAATCTTAGTACAAATGTATTTCCATCCAAGCATTTTATGTATGGACACTTAAGTGTACACATGGACATGTGGGGTGCACATGTCTATGTGTATATGTATGTGAAGTCCAGAGTTTGGCATTGGCCATCTTCTTCAATCACGTTCTACCATATTGTTTGCCAGGGTCTCCCACTGAACCTGGTGCTCACTGATTTAGATTGCCTGGGGTAACCAGAAAGTCCTCCGAGTTACTCCATTTCTACCCATCTTTGTGCTCCCAGCACTGGAGTGACAGCACATAATACTATGTGAGCTTTTATGTGAATGCTGAGGATTCAAATACCTTTCCCTGTGCTTAAACAGCAGAGCAGATACTCGGCCCGTGGAACCATTTCCCAGCCATAACTCACAAGTATTTTCGATCTGTGGTTGAATTGGTTAGTTTAGAAACTGGATTTGGACACTGGCCAGCTATACTTTGAAGAGTAAAGACCATTCCAAATCCCATGAATGACAAAGGACTCAGTTACACAAGAAAAGTCAGTTTGAGATGGCTACACACACACACACACACACACCAAAAAAGCAAAACCACAGTAGGAGTCAGAAGGCTGGCCTTAGCCTCTGAGCTTCTCCATGTCTTGTTAAAGTTACAGAACCCCTAAAATTTCCTCAATTCCTATCACTATCTACTTTTTAACATTCTAAAGAGCACCATCACTATTATGTGGTAGTAATAGCATGTGTGTATGCACGTGTGTGTGTGTGTGTGTGTGTGTGTGTGTGTGTGTTCATGTGCAAGCATCAGTGTCAGGGGCTCTAAACAATTCAAATCCTGATTTGACCAGGAGAAGCTGTGTAACTATGAACATTCATCAAATCTCTCAGTTCCTAGTTCAAATCTATAAAATGGCCATGACACAGGTGTGTGTGTGTGTGTGTGTGTGTGTGTGAGAGAGAGAGAGAGAGAGAGAGAGAGAGAAAGAGAGAGAGAGAGAGAGATGTGAGTCCTCATAAATTTCACTGTAGGCATGTATGTGCCACACCCCTCATGTGGAGGTTTCAGACCAACCTCAGGTTCTCTTTTCCCATTTTGTTTGAGATAATCTCTTAGTTGTTCGCTACTGTACATGACAGGCTAGGTGGCATGCAAGGGATTATCTGCTTCTTCTTTCAATTTCCCTTCAAATCACAGAGATGACAGGTCTCTGAGCCACTCCCTTATGGGCTCTGGGGACTTAGATCATCTGGTGACTATGGAAAATATTTGGTTTACCGAGCCATCTTCCTATTCCTCATGACCCACATTTCAGACTGAAATAAACAAATGTATGTTGCATATTTCATGTCATGACACTCAGTTGTCTAGCTATCCAGTTCCTTTCACCATTTTTGACAGAAGAAAAACACTTTCAAGGAAAATAGCGGTGATAATAAAAGCTTGCTTATTTGCATGTCAACCATTTCTGCACACCCATCAATGTCCCATGAGATAGATGCTCATTCTCCCCAGAGTACTGATCATAGAAATGTGTGCAAAAGCAGAGTTTCTATTGCATTCCATAACTAACTAATTCTGGCACCCAGGATTTAACCTCTATCTTTTTATATCTTCCTACTTATCTGCATATACAAGACATTGTGCATATGTTACATATTTAAACTAAAAAACTACCCCATGAAGATAGAGCTTTAATTTTCCTTTCCTGATCTTAATTGAGATGACTGGTTTGGTGGCACATAAACCTGGTTGCTGAGTCTATCAGGACAATTATAAGCCTCCAAGGTACTGGCAAATGCTGAAGTTTGTCACAAAGTGAAACATTATAAAAGCAGTTGCTATTAATTTTTAAAATAATTGCTGGGTCCCCAAGCTGCCAGCACAATGCTACATATATATTCTGTCTAATTTGATTGGGATGAACTTCAAAAACAGATTAAGTCTTTTTAGTTTTTCACCTCAAACAAAGATAATTAGCTTGAAATATGGGGGAAGAGAATAAATCACAAGCACTGTTATTTCAAAGACATTTCCTTTCACTTGATTCTGATTTTCCTGATGCCTCAATTCATAAAGAGCAATGTTCCACTTGTAGGTTTTGCTCATTTTGCTTAGAAATACTGTTCTTATGCTATAGTCCTAGATGGTAATTCCTAAGGCTTTATTGGCTCTCAGTTGACAGCTATTAGTGACGGGCTGGAATCTCACATGCATACATAATAAAGTGCAGATGTAGCAGCGGGTCATAGTTGACATAGGGAATTTTTCTTTCTAAGATTAGAAAAAGGATCCAGTTAAATTCCCTACTGTAGTTGAAGAGCAGGAACCCCACAAAGTCCTTGTGTTTTGGATACTGTGAGAACCTGGACACTTAGGAACTGTGCTATCAATGAGTCATGCCTGTCTGATGGTTTTAGCTAACATTTATTAGCAACATGAACACCTGAGTGAGGTATGCATAAATGAAACAAGCATTGGTTGTTGACACTCAGAACTCACCATCAGGAACTACCATTTTTAATATCATTTCATTCCTAATAAAACACCTGCCCGTGGCTCACATAAGAAGGCTCTAAACAGGGACCTGTGTGTATCCATTTTATGGCTTTGTCCAATAAATCACGCATCATATCCTTCCTTAAGTGTTCGCTCTAAGTTAACACTTATTTTGGCCATTAAAAAATTAGTCCGAATACCATCCACATATTTCTGTTCACCTATGAGGATCAGTAAGAAAGTGCTGAATGGGCTAATATACTCTTATCAATTCTATTAGGTTTCCAAGACATCTACTGGCATAGTACTGGCATTCGGGTACCTAAGTGGGCAAGAAAGGGAGAGGGATTGTATCTGCTTTGGAAACTTACCCACCTTTTCCAAATCATAGACTTTTACCAAATGTCTTTTAATAAAACATTTCTGATCCTGGCCAAACTGCTGGAAACAAATTTGTAATGAAAGGTTGCCTTTGTATCACTTCCCATTTTTTAAAACCTCATTACTATGACAAAAAGAATATTAGTGTCTGAACATTTCATCAGTTCGGAGAACTGTAGCTGTAGGCAGTTCATAAAATGGAAATTGGTGACGGGTTGGGATCCTCATTTGCATGTGTACCACACCCATGGATTGTTGAATTTGCATTGCAATTACACACTTTCTAGTCACATCTTCTACCTGGTCAACTGGCAGGGGTGAGGTAGCTTGGTTGTTGATGGTGAAGGGATTGTCTTAGGACTCTTAGAGGGCTCATTGGGGGCTTCTTTTACAATGGGTAAAGTGAAAACACTGCAAAATATTGAATTATTCTAAAATAACACGTTATATATCCTCTTCGACTGTTACTCATATTCCACTTTCAGGAATTCAGTTTGAAGCTGCACTGAATATATTATCTCCCTGTACTGAACAGATATAGGAATAATACTTAATATCTTATTAGATCTTTGATATTGTAAAGTGAAATTGATTGGTGCTTATTGTGATGGCAACTCAGTGCAACACATCTCTCCCTCTTCCTCCTTCACAACTTGCTCGGATAGCCTAAGCAGCTTTTAAAGAGTTGGTAGCACAGGACAGATGTCTAATAAATGGCACACTGGATGAAAAGAAAGACAAGCAGTATAGCAGATTCTTTTAGTCTTAGTGCTGTAGACATTGTGGGTCACATGATTCTGTGGTATGGGTGTGGCCCAAGCCAGGTACAATATTTACAAATATGTCTTCCCTCCACCCAGTAGACACCAGTATCATCTTTCTGTAGCCATAACATCCCCCCAGAGTCACCAGACACAATTAAATGGCATCTTTGGCCACACCGTTCAGTTTGAACCATTGTTATGGCTTGTCAGCATAAGACTCCTAGGACAACACCTGGCTCACAATCTACATTAAATAAACATTTATGCCCTGCACAAAGCATTGCTATTGCTGAAAACTGTATTGGAAGCTGAATTTTAAAGATGACCTTCAGATGGAGAAAGCTCACACTAGGGATTTCTTAGTAAAAGGACAGTTTGATGATCTTCAGGCCTTGGAAGGTTAGATAATTATTTTCTCCTTCAGAATGGCTATCTGAGTATGGGCATAAAAACATTAATTTGGTTTCAAGCATCCTTAGTGAACATCAGGCCCTTAATTTTTAAAAAATGTTACACGTTATAATTTATCAGCATGATTCCCATTAAATCAGCGAGGAGTCAATGAATAAATCCATACACAAGACTTGGAAACATAACCTTGACTGCAATCCACTTGTTATATTCATGAGGATTATAATGACTGCCTGCACATAGACACATTCCTCTCTTTCTTCTCTTTTAAAAATTTAAAGACATGCACACTTAGCCAACAGAGCTCACTCACTTTGTCAAGAAAGCAAATAGGAAAATGAGATTACAAAGTTACTCTTGAGAATGTCACCTTTACTTCACAATGCAGCAGCAGCCACTGCTATCCTGTCAAGGAGACAATGGGCATTCCTGGGCTCTGGAGAAGAATTTGGTGACTTGAAACACAGAGAGAAAACCCCCTGCTTTCTCAAATCAGCTGAATGTGTGAGAATTTCCTCAGAGAAGTAAATATGCATTTTGAAACCTGTATTGTGCGTGCCTGGGCTTCAAAATACTTGAGAACTTTGGTAAGATAGACCAACAGCCTGAAAGGCCAACAGGAAATTCAACCCTGTATCTTACATTCTACCATAATGACCAATATGGTGGCTCTAAGGGATATGCCACCAACACTACCAGCAGCAGCAGCAGCCACCACAAAACAAAACTGGCTTCCAGTCAATGCCCAGTCCTCGACACTACAAACTTTGTGCAAGAGTTAATGAACCAGAGTCAGCAACCACCATTACTTTCATGGCAGTCTTGACCACGAGCATCATAGTAAATCTACAGCCATTTCCCTGCTGTGTCCACCACAACCTCTGGAGAATGACTGTGCTGAAAATCTATATAATTTTCTAGATTTCACACCATTGTGAATCAGGTATTATTTCACAGTTTGATGAGGGCATTCACTGAATACAAGTTTTAGGTTTCAGGGCTCCTCTGTTGGTAGGATTCTGGGTCCTAGGTTCAGCAAAGTGATACCATAAACTAACTGCCATGAACTCCCTGATGACCATCTTCTCAGACTCCAGCCTTCCTATTTATTACATATGAAGGATGGGTGAAAAAGAATGCAGCCAGTTCCTCTATTCCTGTTTAGGGTAATTGCAATGCTGAATTCTATGAACAGACTTAAGACAATTGCACCATCACCTAGAGTTCAGTGTTCAGATGCGTCCTCTTTTGGTTCCCACAAGATGGCAAGCCAATAAGCAATAATTGAATTTGCCATCTCCTGGCCAATAGGAGAATATTGTGATCAAGGGTCTCAGCACTCACACCAAAGCTGGCCATGAAAATGGTATTTTAATTTATACTTTGCCTTTTCTGTGAGATTTAAAAACTGAGGACTACAAAAAGCTTAAGTTAGCCATCTTTCAAAAATATACTAACTTAAGATAAAAAGACTGAGGGAGGATTAGGCTACAGGGATAGCAAGCTTGGGCTTGCATATGAGCAGCAGAAGTGTGGAGGATATCAGTGTGCAATAGTAATGTTTATAACACCAAAAAAATTGGATGCTACTTAGACGCCGTCTAAAGGGGACACAGAATAAAACTGAAGCCTTCTTTACAACATACATCTCTTAAAAGGATGTGTTCAATTCTAGCTTTGATAAAGGATGATTATTTTATGGTTAATGGCATACATTTCTAAATAGCACAATTTGTTATAATATCAATATCTCAGACTCTGTAAGTACAAGGAAAACTGCTTAAAATGCAGACAAAAATATAAATCAAAGGTACTCTTTGTTGGGGGATTAAATCAGTTGTAATTTTGCCTGTGCAAAATTTAAATAATAATTAAAAAAATAAAACCTAGATGAAGGGGCTACCCCCATGGTCTAGCCTTCCTTTGAAGTTGTTTTCCATAGCATGTAAACTCTACAAATCATCTGTATGTTTGATTCACGTGCCACAGGCCTCTTAAAAAAGCTCCCAGTCTGCTATCTCTTCAGCCACATTACTTGTTAGCTTTGATTCAGAACAACTGGTGGTATCTCATTAAAGTCAAATCCTCCCAGAAGGAGATGAGCTTAGCTGGCAGGTGCAAAAGGCCCGAGAGTTTGATAGCAGCTTAGGTGAACATCACCAGAGCCAATTGCCAAGCCTCAGAGGCGACTATTTTGAAGGAAACAATGCTTATCTGGACATACACATGATAAAGTCTGAGCTAATAAAGGTGCTTGTGGAAAGCATGTAGTGAATTGTACACAGGCTGTCAATCCATGCTTTCTCTCTCCCTTCTTAAGTGTGTTTTGTATGATTTCCAAATTAAGGCTTTACAACCTCCAGGCTTGTCTCTCCGATCCAATTTGGTTTGCTGATCTATTTTCTCCATTGGTTCTCCCTTTAAGCCCAGTGCATTCTGGACTCATTTTACCTAGAGGCCTGGAGGCATCTGAATAGGATAAGTCAACAGATGAGCTTAATTGATCCTGTTGGGCCCTCATTTATGGAGGGAGAGTGAGGGACTGCTGTCTCTGGCTTCTTCTGAACATTGTAATTTTGGAAAAACTCATTTCCACTCCATATTTATACTTTTGCTGAAGGAATATTTACCTTTGCATTATTCAATGTATATTGATTGTGTGATTACAAGCATCATGCATTTCAAGCATAGGTTTCTCCAACCTGCTGTCTTCATGTTAGAACATCTCTCAGGAAAAACAGTAGCTATTCTCCAAAGAGATTCAACCATTTTCAAATACCCTCTTACAGACTCATACCCAATATCAAGATAAGTCTAGTAGTGTAAGAGTGAGAAGAAAAAGACGCAATTCTAAGAAGATGAAGCACTAGCCTTAGATTGTGTTGTATGGTACAATCCTCCTGCCCAACCTGCCACCTTCCTGAGTTCAGTTGTGCTTGCTTGCAAGGGATCATCATGGCTTGTGGACCGTAGGCAGTTGGCATTCTCTCCTACAAGGGACCCTCACCTGAGTATCTAACTACTTCTTCCCATCCACTTGTGGACAATTCTGCATTCAGTTTCTGGGGCTCAAGATGGGCATAGAGTCTGTAGGCCAGGGATGACTAAGGCACTGGGATATTGGGAATATATCTACACAGTCATGTGTAGAAGTCATTATCTATGTATAAAGCCCTTTGAGTGTGTGTGGGAGTGCTACTTTAGGATTATTCTGCCTATAATTCCTTACTCACTGGTCTGAAAGAAAGCCTAATAAACTCACTGGCTCAGCAGAGAATTTTTTTTTTTTTTAAATCAGCACCATAGAGGAAGCAATGTGGGAGACTCTGCCTGGTCCTCCAACCCAGAGCAAAAATTCTCCCAATAGATTGATATCAAACATAGGTCAAGCTGGGCAGAGAAATATTTTTACGAGGTGTTTTGAAATGCTTCCTGCCCAGGCCAGTCCTTTGTCATTTTCTTAGGCTGCACAACTCAATGACTTAATGTCTTTCCCCAACCAGCCTCAAATACAATCCCCCAAAAAAATGTCCAGGGCTAGAGACACTGTCTTCCATCCTAACACAGACACAAGGAAGGAAGCACAATCATCTTTTTCTGATCTGATGCTCTGGTGTTCAGTCACACTATTCAATACTGTTAAATTAGTGTGCTTTTCCATTGCCTCTTGAAAGTTCATTCCTGTTTTAAGAACATTGCCATCTTAGGGTCATCAGCTTGGAGTTTGACACTCACTTGTGTTTTCTGAAAGGATTAATGCAGTAGCAAGAGCCTTCCCAAACACTCCCAACTCTTGACTCACCATTCAGTTTTCTAGTCTAGGTGTGCCATTCCTTTTTGTTGTTGTTGTTGAGGTGGGAGTTCTGTGCAGGTGCCTTCTCAAGGGTAATATCACTCTTTGAAGAAAAACATTACCCCTGTCTCTGTTGCTCAAAAGCACTACCTTAAATTGTACCTCATTCCTCTGCACCTTTGTGCATGCTCTCTACACCAACTTATTCTCAGCTACATGAAAGTGTTACAGTTGTTACCACCTTAAGAAGATCCTCCTTGATTTCCCCTCTCCAGTTTGAGCTTGATTTCACCCCTACTCTCCTTTAGTAAATTCTCTTGTGAATGTCTAGGGCAGTGAATCTCAACCTCCTTGGGGATTGCATATCAGATATCCCACATATTGGATATTTATATTATGACTCATAACAGTATGAAAATTAGAGTTATGAAGTATCAATGAAATAACTTTATGTTTGGGGTCACCACAACATGAGAGACTGCATTAAAGGATCATAGCATTAGGAAGGTAGAGAACCATTGCTCTAGAGTATCAGTCTTCTCATTTTTCCAAATTTATTCAGGGAAAGGTTTTTCTCAAGTTTACCCCAGACTTTTCCAGTGATACTGCACTCTTGGCAATGGTAGCATTGAATTTCTTTTTGCCAGTTCAAAGAACCTTCTACCAAGTTCCCTTCATACCATCCTTTCCACCTAGGTAATATTCTAAATTCAGCAGCAGATATCAGTCCTAGTGTCCCATGCTTCTGCTTAAAGCCCTTTCATGTAGGCCATGTTTATTGTAGGCCATACTTACAAGTACATGAAAAATCCTACCTGGCATGGCTCTCTCATTACCTCTGAGCGTCATATAACTCTAGGTCTTAGCTGCATGCCAGCCCTCACTGTCATCTCTTTTGGTCATATCGTCTCCTTGCTATTAGGACATTTCCAGGAATGATTACCATCCTCAGTTATATGCATGCTGTACCCTACCCCCACCCCAATTCCTTTGTACATCTATTCAGACGTGTTTCTCTTCCTGAGCTCAACTCCAAGGATTTGTATTTCATTCCCATTAGGGTATATGCTACTCCATAATTAGGCTTTCATAAATACATTTGTTATCATTTTAAAATTATGTGTTTATGTGTGTACCTGTGTTAGTATATGTGGACATGGATGCAGGAGCTCTTGGAAGCCAAAAGAGGGTACCAGTTCCTGTGTGGGAGGGAGTTAAGGGCAGCTGTAAGCTGCTCAATGGGTGTGTTGGGAACTAAACAGTACAAGTTCCTAACCTCTGGGTGATCTCTTCAGCCCATCAAGTAGGTTAAAATTTCCACCTGTAGTTAACAGATTTCATGACATTACTTGTATATAGTTGGTGTACTGTGTTTATTGCTTGTTGTCTGCTTTTAGTATGAAAGTTCTTTGAAGGAAATAACGTTGAATTATACTTTAGAAAAATCCTTGGCTTCGTACCTACTCAATAAATATTCCTCATACAAAAAAGCTAGTGGCAAATGACCAGTGGTGTTCCTTGGAAGTGTGTTTCCAAGGATTTCAAACAAATGCAGGTTCTTGATCTTCACACAAGTTAGTTGACAATCTCTGGAGGTAGGCCCTGAGAATCTGGTTTATTGTATAAGTAGAGGCTTCTAAGAGGGTGAAAACTAGGCCTACTGAATTCTGAATGACTATTTCGTCATAAACTTTGGGGAAGGAAGTCACTCAAATGTCTTGAGTACGCTTTGAGTCAGAAGTGATTTTACACCATGTTTCAGAGGATTCTGGCAATGTTTGGAGACATATTTGGTTATAGAAACTTGGTTGAGGGCAGGGAGATGTGGTAATTGCATCCAGGGGCCTAAGGGCAGGGACTCTATTAAGCATCCCAAATCCTACAATGCATAGGATAGCTTCGGTTTAAAGAATTATCTCACCCAATGTCAACAGTGGTGCAGTTGAAAGAACTTCTACCAAGCCAGTTCATGATCTGAGTCCTTCATTTGGAAAAGTCTGATTTCTTGCTCCAACAGGAAACTAGGAAAAGATTGACAGAGGAGACCAAAAAGTAATACAGCAAAGAAAGCATTGCTTAGCAACCATCATCCTGACTTCTAGTCTCAGCTGTGTTAGAGATTCATGTACTCTATCTCTGTTTTATGTGTTGATGTGCTTGCCTCCAATATGACCATATTTGGAAATATGGTTTTTAAAGAGGTGATTGAGGTTAAGTGAGGTCATAAGGGCAGGGCTTTACTTGATTGGATTGATATTCTTTTTTTTTTTTTTTTATAAAAATGACTGGTATTATTTTTATTTATGTGTAAGTGTATGCATAGTTGTTGGTGCCCTTCTGGAGGCCAGAAGAGAGCATTGGGGTTCTGACGCCTAGAATTAAGTATCTATCTCATCTGTGAAATGCCCAGCAAGGGTACGAGGAACTGAACTCAGGTTCTTTCAAGAACAACATACTCTCTTAATTGCTGAGCAATTTCTCAATCCATAAGGAAGTTCTTATGAGAAAAAGAAGAGGGCACATAAATCACACTGAAAAGAAGCCATTTGTAAGCCAGGAACAAATCTGCATGAGAATCAGCTTTGCCATCACTTCGGTTCTGAATTCCAGATTTCAGAGCTGTGAAATAATAAATTTCTATTGGGTGAGTTTCTCTCTCTCTCTCTCTCTCTCTCTCTCTCTCTCTCTCTCTCAGATTTATTATATATATATATATATATATATATATATATATATATATATATATATATATATATACTAGCATATCTTCAGACACATCAGAAGAGGGCATTGGATCCCATTACCGATGGTTGTGAGCCACTATGTAGTTGCTGGGAATTGAATTCAGGACCTCTGGAAGAGTAGTCAGTGCTCTTAACCTTTGACTATCTCTCCACCCACCTGGGTGAGTTCTCTATGCTGTAGTGGTTAATTCAGTGATTGGCTGACTGATACAGTTGGCGATGGAGATTGCTGCTTTTGTTGTCCAGCATCTGCTGCCCTGTTTTATAACAGATTCAGAATTTCCTTTGGAGAACCACTTACCTCTGCTGTCATTGTTTGGAATTCAGATAGGCTTGGTGTCATTGCTGGGTTTTGCAGGCTAACCTCCAATCTAGACTTGGCCAATCAGATCACATTCTGTCCCCTTGACCACAGTTATCAAGATCAACCCAGTCAAAACTCTAGAGTTTCAATGCATCACATGAAGAAAAGGATCTTGTCTTCTGCTGGTTTGCAGATGCAAGAATGGACCATGCAACTGCCAGATGTCATAGTCATAGCAAGGCTAGTTTTTAGTGAAAAAATATTGAGGAACAGATAGATAGATAGATAGATAGATAGATAGATAGATGAACAGACAGACAGATGATTTATAGAGAACAAGAACAATGAGATTTGAAGGCCTAGACCTAGTTTTAATGATAGACAGAAAGACAGGCATGCTGAAATTTGTATTTGTAAGAATAAGCAAATTATTTGTCATTAAAACATGCTTGTTGGGTTGCTAAAGCTTTTTAAACCAAGTAAGTCCAGTTTTCCTGAGTATAAACTAAGGAGATGGATTTGACTTGTGACTAAGAACTCCTGGGATACACTAAAATCTTATTAAGGGGTGTTTCTTTTTCACCTGTGACAATAAGTAACAAGGTAATCCTGTGTAGCACAAACCATTGCCCTCAAAGAAATGTTGACTGTGAACGGAAGTCTGAGAAATACAATTGTGACCAGAGACATCAAGACTGTTTCTTTGATGATGGTTAACTTGAAGAAAGAAGGTTGCAAGGAAATGCAGTCCTGTCCCTGGGGCTAAATTTGGCTTAGTGGACAAGATGAGAAGGGGAAGCAAGTACCACTGTGTGGTTGTTTGAAGGAGAAATGCTCTCCCATAGACTTGGGTATTTGAATAATTGGTCCTTAGTTGGTGGTGCTGTTTGTGGAAGTTTAGCAGGTACAGTTAAAGGAAGGTACATTGGACAAAGTACATCACAGGGGGCAAGCTTTTAGGATATAAAGCCTCATGTCACTTCTAGTTAATCTTTTCTGCTTTCTGCTTGTGGTTGAAGATGTTAGCTTTCAGCTTCCTGCTCCAGCTGCCATGCCTGTTCCTGATTCTTTGTCTTCTCACCATGGTTGACTGTTAACCATCTAGAACCATAAGCCCAAATAAATTCTCTTTTCTATAATTTGTTTCTGGTCATGGTGTTCATTCACAACTAGGGAGAAGCAACAAATGCAGACTATAAGCCGGTTTTTGATATACAGAATCAATTGATTGTGATGGTGAGGAATCAGTGTTGCATAGATTTCCTGATACACTTGATATGAAAGTAAGAGTTATGGTGTTGTGGGGGAAGAAGGTCGTAATTCAGAGCTATTAGCAAAAATAACAGGGCTGGGGCCCCAAAGAGCTTTTCTTTGAATGCCCAGGAACATCCTACCAAATCTAATTTAAGCAATGTCATGAGTCACAACACATCCTTATCAGCTCTGGCATACTTGTCATAACATGCTATTTGACTAGAAGACATCTCTTCCCAAGAGAGATTCCCAAGAGATTAAAGATTGCTTGTAAGTTTCAGAACCTGCTTGTCTAAAATTTACATTGGTGCTGGCTGGACTCAATCTCAAGGCTGACAGGTTTTCTCAAAGCAAGGAAGGGCCAGCCCCACCAATATAATTAGGTGATGATGGTGACCCTGGGGTTTATCATGGCAACGAGGGAGCTTGTGCTTGGATCTGGAATTGTGCAGTTTTCTAGATGCTACTCTCAAGGATTCTGAGTTATCTCCAAGTAATGTTGTGTTTACCACTCATGGTGCTGTTCTTCTGGCTGAGAGGATAGGTAGACTTCTGCCCAACACTGGCTATCAGACTCTTGGTATCTGGAAACAGCACAAGTAGGGCGATGCATGTTTTGCCCTTGAACTTGTGGCAAGTATAATTCTTTTTTTAATTGAAAAGAAGCTTTTTTCCATATAATATATTTTGATCACACTCCCCCTCCCATTTCCTCCCAATTTCTTCCCAGTTTCTCACTCGTCCAACTCCCTGCTTTCTTTCTCTCCCTCACATATTCCAAGAGACATATGTTGAAGGAATTGCCAATCTTACATTTTTGTTAACTTAGAAGTCTCTGAGATAAGACAGAGTCCAATCTACTGGATACTGAAGCAATGGATTGTTTTCTGAAGTCATAGATCAAATTCAGGCAAAGATCTATGGCACATTCTTGATTAAGTTAGTGATTTAACATCTATCCTATGCAAGGAATACAGCTAAGTACCCATTCCCTTCATTTAAAAAAGTAGCAGTGTATCAGGTGTGGTGCTGCATGTGTATAATCTTCTCATTTAAGAGGTAGAGGCAGGCAGATCAAGAGTTTAAGGCCAGCCTCAGCTACATAAAGGAATTTGAGGCCACTCTGGCGTCCATGAGATCCTGTTGAACTCTGACTACATTCTTCCCATGTCTTCCAATGGCCTCTGCCTACCTCCTTATTTATTCTCTGTCCTCTCTAGTTCTCCCTTCTTATCCTTCTCTGCTAAGCCATAGAAAGGTTTTGTTTTGTTTTGTTTTAAATTGGAATCTGTCTCTCCTCCTGAGTTCAACCTCCTTAGGCAGTCATGTTAATACAGAGAAGAAATATCTTTGTTCAGATTGGTGTAGATTCCATTTTCGATAATGTGCACAACTTGGAGCCAATGAAGGCACAGAGCCCCCACCCTTTACCTGGGCATTACCAAGTTTCATCCTAATACATTTTGGGATTTTTGAATCAGTAGTAGTTATGAGTAGGATCCATAATTACCTTCCACAAATAAGGAAGAGGGGCACAAAGCCACCTGACTCAATTTGATATAAGGCTTTATTTGGCATCTACTGAGAGTAACAGGCTTAAGGTGTTAGCGGGCTAGGCTGAGCAGATTAATAACTTGCTTTGGGTTATCAGCCAGGCTTCATCCAGAAATAAATCCGGTCTGATCTCTTGGTACAAGCCAGAGATTATTCCATCTAGTCTACAGGCAAGGATTTTTTTTCTTACCTTGTAATTGAGCAGCAAAATGACTCTGGCAAAAGCATATGTTGTGTGTCTCGGGGTTTGGCTCATTTATGAATTAGGACCACGGGGGAAAGATGAGTTGCCTGCTGTCATCAGAAATTTTACATTGGAGGAGCATATGATAAAGTGGAAGCGGTGGCTATAAGCCTGGGAGCAGTCCTGCTATCCCTTCTCTCCATGGGCGACATCTGGCACTGTCCACGGACACTCTTTGTCATAGCACCAAGAGCAGAGAGTGCTACTGGCACACAGTGGGAACAGGCTAAAGCCGCTTCAGAATGTTCTACAATGCATAGGCAGCCCCAAAGCAGAGAATTACCTGACCTACAATGTCGATCGCACGTGCTGACATTAAAGGCCCTCAGCAGCCAAAGATGATTCCCGGGCTACAAATCACAGCAAATATTTTCTCAGAAGCTGTTTCTAGAGAACTTAGCTCTTAAGTTAATTTTCAGCTGCTACTGTAACAAATTGCTGTGACCTACTTGGCTTAAATGATACAGATTTTATGATCTTGTACTTTTGAAGGTCAGTAGTCTCCGACTCTCTTCTAGAGGTGATGATAAAGAGGCTGTTGTTTGTCATTCTCAGCCCCTGATAGCTTCTATTGTCTCTGATTTGTGGAGCTTACAGCCCAAGATGAGAAGTGGCATTGTTCATCTGGGCTCCATCACATAGTTTCCTAGACTGTATAACATTTCTCTCTCTACTTTGTAAGAATGCTAATGATGCTATTAAGCTTCTCTAAACAACCCAGGACAGGACCACTACCTCAGGGATTGTATTCAAACTTTGCATAGTCTCTTTTGCCAGCAAAAGGACACATATTCACCTATGTGAGGGATTAGGTTGTGGCATCTTCTAGGGGTCATCATATGCTTCTCATGTCCCCTTTACTTCAGCAAGAAGAATTTTCAGAATGCCCATTTTCAGAACCATCCCACTAACTTTTCCTACACCCATTGAATCCTATGTACAAAGATAAAAAGCAGTTTAAGAACAATTAAACCAACCACAACACATATCATCAATTTCAAAGAAAGATGGCTCTGTGGAAGACATTCCTGGTCAGGTCCTAAAGCTACTCTGTGCTACTTCTACAACAGTAACTACCACGCTTAAGATTATAAAAAAGGCTAGGGAGTTGAACTAGACCAGCACTAAATGTAGTTCCTTAAAAACATAAGTCCCTTGTCCTCTTTGTTCAAATGCTTCAGGACCTTTCCTACCAGTTTCTGTCTAGACCCAGGCAAGTGTCCAACTTGGTTTTGCATGAGTCCCCCAAATTGTAGATACTGAGCCCGAAGCTTAAACTGTAACTAAGTTTTCCCCAGGGTCTGGATTTATTGTTTTGTTTGGACAGTCCTGTGCTTTCCACATTGATTCAAATTGGAAAAATGGACTCTCCAAAATAGTAGGTTTCCCCCTCCCCACATAGGGCTCAAGGTATTTGAATGAGAAGAACATTCAAGCCAGTTGAGCAGTTGAGCAAACGCTTCTGTAGCACACACCCTGCATCAGCTTGGGACAAAATGCCAGGGTGTAAAATAAGTAGACAAATTCCTCTTGGCTTGAGAAGCCAGAAGAGATTTTCCATGATCTTTTCCACCAGGCTAACTTTTCACAGGTTTCCTCAACAGCTTTCCCCAAAGGCTTCAATTTATCCTCACTTTTAAGAAGAAACATTACATTTCTACCTCATTGGGCAAAGCAAATAAAAGCCTTGTCTTTTATATGTCTGAGCCTTCAAATCCAGCATTTCACATTTGATCTCCAGAGAAATGATGCAACAGAATGGAACATGTACCATTTCCATAGTCTCTAGACCACAGCAGGATCCCAGGATCCCATTTCAGGACTAACCCCAGACAGTGGGGCTCTGAGATGATCTTACTGCCTCCTGCGCTCAGTTTCCTCCTTCGAAAAAATGGCAGCCTGAATGGTCCAACTAATCAGGCAACACATTGCAAAAGGCTTTTTTAAAATTTATTTTATTTTATTTTTGTTTACCCTTCTTTATCCTTATGTACCTGTAGCAGGCACATAACTGATGGGAAGTGATAGTTCTCCTCCCCTGGAACTCCTGATTGCTAGATATGATATCATCTGGGCAGTGTACCGAGTTTCTGCCAGGTTGCAGGAGCTTCATATATAGGACAGTTATAGGTGAATGCTCTCCACTCAAGTTTGGAATGATTTTCTTCCTATCTTTAAAAGTACCTCATTTGTCATATCACCTGGTACCATAAAACCCTCCACCACTTCTTTCTATCACACGAGTGCCTGTCTTGCAGAAGGCGCGGACTCCCTAGTTTTTAAATTCCATTACTTAATGAAGTTATTTTTCACTTTGGGAACAATCCTTCGTCTTCACAATCCAGGCAACCAGGTGGAAGCTTTTAAAATTCACTGCTCTGACCACATCCCTCCTCTTTGTGTGTCTGTGTCTGACACCCGACCTCCTATTGGGTCCTTCCTCCAAGAGAACACAGTGCTATTCATGATTTTGGTTAGTCTTGTATAGCTAGAGAGTGTGAGCCCTGACATCTTCATTTCATGATGCAGTGTTTCTGGGGTTTTAAATTGGCAGGTAGCTGAGAACTTGGGGTATGAAGTCCTGGAGGGATGGCGTTGAATCTTAGCTCCATATCCTACCTGCTGTGTGGCTTTGGACAGAATGCTAAACCTCTCTGTTATTTCATCTGCTTATCTGCTCATCTTGCTCATCTGTAAAGCAAGGATTCTAAAACTCCTCCAATAATATTGTTATGAGATATAACACTTAATCCAGGGCTGAAAGTAAGTACTGTTATTGCCACCATTAATGTTATCATTATACATATTGTTAAGATACGGTTGCTTTTCTTTCTCTGTGTGTATAGGTATGGTGTATGCACATACACATTTACAGGTTTATAGGCTCATGTGTGCATGTAGGTGGAGGCCAAAGATTGATGCTGGGTGTTTTGCCCCTATTGGTTCCCACTTATGAGTCAGGGTTTTTTGTTGCATCCAGAGCTTGCAGACTTGGCTAATCCAGCTAGCCAGTTTGCCCCAGAATTCCTGTGTATGTCTTCTGAGTGCTGGGATTACATGTGGACTATCACTTGACATTTTATGTGGGTGCTGAGGAGCTAAACCCAGCCCTTATGCTTACACAGACATTTATCCACAGATCCACTCAGGGCCCTCTGCACTACAGCATTCATTGATGTAGATTTGGGATGATTTTGGATTTTAAATTAGTAAATGCTAAGTATTATTACTCATTGTTTTTAACAACCATATCTATATTTTTATTTGCCCTGTTTTACAGATGGATACATTGAAGCACTAAATGATAAATATCTTGCTCAAAGACAAATAGACATTAATTAACAAGACTAGAATTTGAACCCATGCAAGTATTAAACTGAGAGTCATTTATATTGCTTAGCTACAAGATTATGCTTCATATGAGTGTAGTACTACAGTCATGGTCCTGATGAAAACCTAGTTTAATTATACAAAGCAAGGCCAGATTAAAAAAAACAAAACAAAACAATACTGAACTTCATATGACTGCTTTCCCTACAGGATAACATTCCAACAAGAGAAACCAGGAAGGTAAGATCTTCAATAAACTAGCAGCCACAGATGAAGTGAGGTTGGCTGTGGAGGAGCCAGCTATTGAGTTGAGCAGACCTATTCTACAGTAAAAATGAACAAGCCTTTCTGTTTTTCTGATGGTAATTTGAATAGTTTATGACCAGCAGTAGCTCTCCCACGTTCACAAAGAAGAGTCCCACTGTGGAATGAGCTTCTGATCCGAACCTGAAGCACAAATATGTGATAATGCTGCTGGGCGCCATAGTGACGTATGAGAGACGGCCATGTTGAGGGCAGTTGTGTGGTGGCCACATGTCAGTCGATGGATCACACTGGATGATTAGATGCCTGGGCAAGATGCTCAGGTTGTCTTGAAGACAACCCTCAGCCAGATACAGTCCATCACAGGACAGCCTCTCTGTTGGATAGGCAGTTGTGAAGCAGTGATGGTGTGAGACATTGATATTACTAAGATTTATTCACTTTTGCATTGTGTGTTTGAATGTTGGTGTGCATGTATGTATACCATGTGACTGTGTGGTGGCCCTGTCATCAAGAAGGTGTTGGATTCCCTGGAACTGGAGTTACAGTGGCTTAATAGTGAGCCACTATATAGATACTGCAAACTCAACCTGGGCTTACGATAGGAATAAGTGCTATTAACTACTAACCCATCATTTCAGCTCCTTGATGGTATTATTGTTGATTAGTATCATGTTAAATGATAATAGATATTTTCACTGAACTCTCACCCAGCCCACCATTGAAAAAAGTGGTGTTTCACTGTGTCACACATGAGGACATGAGGAAAGGGTTGCATAAAAGCTTGACTTCCATGCTCCAGTGTTTAAAAGTCCTTTAATTTATTTCTGTTGATTATTTTTTATTAAATTTCTGCAGTGATACTTAGTTGTGAGGCTCATTTGATATATCATTATGTGTATATCGATCAGCCACTATTATAGTCCAAAATTCTATGAAATTAGATTTTCATGTTTTTTTTTAAGCGAGGACACAGTAGAATCAGAGTTTAAACCCGAGTCTGCCTGACTCCCTTACTCAGCCACATGTGCACACAAATATGACAGAAAGAGTCCAGAGCCATGTTAAGTAGCTCAGAGACCTAAGGGGAAACATTTTAGTTTCAATATCTCTCTGTGGAGGAGTGTATATATAGACTATCCTTGCTCAGTTTCCTTGTCCTTTATATGAATGTTCAAGGGAATGGATATTAATACCCTTTGAAAATAGACAAAAACATTATAATTAAAGAAACATGTCTTCTCTTAAACATACCTATTAAGATCAAAATAATTTAACTTGTATGAGGCACAAGGCATGGGCCTATAATCCCTGCCCTTTGGAAGCTGGGGTAGAGAATACCTAGTTTCCAGCCAGGCTGTGCTACATAGTAAGATTCTGTCTCAGAGGAAACCAACCAACCAACCAACCAACCAACCACCCAATCAGATGAACAAAAATATCAAACAATCAAAACAATAAGCAAACACAAACTAAATTCTGATGGTTTTACTGAAAAAGATTTATTTATGGTATAGAATAAGTGTGCTTAATTAAGCTAAAACAGATGATTTCTATCAACTTACTGTATGGACCAACACCTGTGGTTATTAAACTTCAAGGTGTACTGGAATCATACAAATAGTTTGCTAAAAAATGGATTCCTGGGGTTACAGCTCCACCATTAAGGTGATTGTCTCAAATGCTTGATGACCTGAGTTTGATACTTAAACATACACAAAAACAAACAAACAAGCAAACAAATTAAAAAAGCTAGATGTGATGGTACACAGCTACTATCCCAGCTCAGGAGAGGCTGAGACAATTGTGTCTCTGGGGCTCAATGGCTGGTCAGCCTAGCCTATACCATAAACTTTAGAACAGTGATAGAGCTTTTCTCAAAACAAGCAAGCATAGATATGGGTTGGGTGGGTAGAGAGATAGCTTAGTGGTTGAGAACACACAGACTGCTCTTGCAGAAGACATGGGCTCACATGGAGATTCACAAACACCTGCAATCTCAGAGGATCTAAGACCCTCTTCTGGTCTCCACAGGCATTGCACACATGTGGTACACAGACACACATGAAGGTAGCCCCCTCTTCATAATAACAACACTAGATGGATGGTATCTGAGGAATAGTATTGGAGATTATCCTTTGGCTTTCATATGTGTGTGCACACATATGTGCCTATTTACATGTAAACATGCACATACAAAAGCAGATTCTTAGGTTCCCCATGCAAAGTTCTGACTTACAAAGAATGGAGTGGGGACCCAAGAAACTTGTCTTTCTACCTGAACAGCATGGGTTCTGCTGGTGGAGGGACCACATGGTGGAAACCACATTGGAAAATGCTGGTACTTTATGTTTCAGATGAAGTTTTACTCACAGACAAATGTCACCCACACCCACAGGGCTCTCCATTTCTGTTCTGACATCTGTCAACTTTCCTTCATCATGGACTTTGCATCTGCCATTAATACTTGCTCTCTGTAAGGGCAGCAGTGTTTTTGGGGTAGCACTCAATTCCCTTTAGTCTCTCTAGCTTTCCTAGGGGGTGAGAAACCAAGTGTGAATGTTTCCTAGCAACTCTGCTGTTTCTGCTGAGTGTCTTTGGTATTGGATTGTCTCTGATGTGGCCAGGTGCTCATTCTAGAGCCAGTCTTTGGAGATTTGTTTAATTCAGCCAGGGACTCTGATTAGAATCAAGGGAAACATGCCTGAAGATAGAAGGGCAGATTACACAAATACTTGTCAAAGAGTTTGGTTCTTGGAAAGACTAAGGAGATAGGTGTTAGAGTATCTTAATATTATATTGAGATTTTAAAACTTGGTAAAATTCTCAATTCTCCAGGAAAGCAACGATTGAGGCTATAATGTGTCCTTGTCTTTTTTTTTAATTAATTTATTTTTTTTATTTACATTGCAAATGATTTCCCCTTTTCTGGGTCCCCACTCCCCGCAAGTCCCATAAGCCCTCTTCTGTCCCCCTATTCTTCCATCTACCCCTTCCCACTTCCCTGTTCTGGATTTCCCCTATACTCTTGCACTGAGTCTTTCCAGAACCAGGGCCCACTCCTCCATTCTTTTTGGACATCATTTAATTTGTGGATTATGTCCTGGGTATTCAAAGTTTCTAGGCTAATATCCACTTATCAGTGAGTGCATACCATGATTGATCTTTTGAGACTGGGTTACCTCACTTAGTATGATGTTCTCCAGCTCCATCCATTTGTCTAAGAATTTCATGAACTCATTGTTTCTAATGGCTGAATAGTACTCCATTGTGTAAATATACCCCATTTTTTGTATCCATTCCTCCGTTGAAAGACATCTAGGTTCTTTCCAGCTTCTGGCTATTACAAATAGGACTGCTATGAACATAGTGGAGCATGTGTCCTTATTGCATGCTGAAGAATCCTCTGGATATATGCCCAGTAGTGGTATAACAGGGTCCTCAGGAAGTGACATGTCCAGTTTTCTGAGGAACCGCCAGACTGATTTCCAAAGTGGTTGCACCATCTTGCAATCCCACCAGCAGTGGAGGAGTGTTCCTCTTTCTCCACATCCTCGCCAACACCTGCTGTCTCCTGAGTTTTTGACCTTAGCCATTCTGACTGGTGTGAGGTGAAATCTCAGGGTTGTTTTGATTTGCATTTCCCTAATGATTAATGATGTTGAACATTTCTTAAGGTGTTTCTCAGCTCTCCGAAGTTCTTCATGTGAAAATTCTTTGTTTAGCTCCATACCCCACTTTTTAATGGGGTTATTTGGATCTCTGGGTTCTACTTTCTTGAGTTCTTTGTATATATTAGATATTAACCCTCTGTCGGATTTAGGGTTGGTGAAGATCCTTTCCCAGTCTGTTGGTTGACACTTTGTCCTTTTGATGGTGTCCTTTGCCTTACAGAAACTTTGTAGTTTTATGAGGTCCCATTTGTCAATTCTTGATCTTAGAGCATAAGCTATTGGTGTTCTATTCAGGAACTTTTCCCCTGTGCCCATGTCCTCCAGGGTTTTCCCCAGGTTTTTTTCAATTAGGTTCAGTGTGTCAGATTTTATGTGGAGGTCCTTGATCCATTTGGAGTTGAGCTTGGTACAAGGAGATAAGAATGGATCGATGTGCATTCTTCTGCATGCTGACCTCCAATTAAACCAGCACCATTTGTTGAAAAGACTATCTTTTTTCCACTGGATGCTTTCAGCCCCTTTGTCGAAGACCAAGTAACCATAGGTGTGTTGGTTCATTTCTGGGTCTTCAATCCTATTCCATTGATCCGCTTGCCTGATATTGTACCAATACCATGCAGTTTTTAATCACTATTGCTCTGTAGTAGAGTTTAAAGTCTGGGATATTGAATCCCCCTGAAGTTCTTTTACTGTTGAGAATAGTTTTAGCTATCCTGGATATTTTGTTATTCCAGATAAATTTGAGAATTGCTCTTTCTAGCTCTATGAAGAACTGGGTTGGGATTTTTATGGGAATAGCATTGAATCTGTAGATTGCCTTTGGCAAGATGGCCATTTTAACTATATTAATCCTGCCAATTCACGAGCATGGAAGGTTTTTCCATTTTCTGAGATCTTCTTCGATTTCCTTCTTCAGAGATCTGAAGTTCTTGTCATATAGTTCTTTCACTTGTTTGGTTAGAGTCACCCCAAGATACTTTATGTTGTTTTTAGCTATTGTGAAGGGGGTCATTTCCCTAATTTCTTTCTCAGTCTGCTTATCCTTTGAATATATAAAGGCTACTGATTTGCTTGAGTTGATTTTGTAGCCAGCCACTTTGCTGAAGTTGTTTATCAGCTGTAGGAGTTCTCTAGTAGAGTTTTTAGGGTCACTTAAGTATACGATCATATCATCTGCAAATAGTGATAATTTGACTTCTTCCTTTCCAATTTGTACCTTTTTGACTTCCTTCTGTTGTCTAATTGCTCTAGCTAGGACTTCAAGAACTATATTGAAAAGATATGGAGAGAGGGGGCAGCCTTGTCTAGTCCCTGATTTTAGTGGGATTGCTTCAAGTTTCTCTCCATTTAGTTTCTCTCAATTTAGTTTGATGTTGGCTACCGGTTTGCTGTATATTGCTTTTACTATGTTCAGATATGGGCCTTGAATTCCTGTCCTTTCCAAGACTTTTAGCATGAAAGGATGCTGAATTTTGTCAAATGCTTTTTCAGCATCTAATGAAATGATCATGTGGTTTTTTTCTTTGAGTTTGTTTATGTAGTGGATAGCATTTATGGATTTCCGTATATTGAACCATCCCTGCATCCCTGGTATGAAGCCTACTTGATCATGGTGGATGATCATTTTGATGTGTTCTTGGATTCGGTGGTCTTATCTGTTATTTTGGAACACACACACACATACACACACACACAGTCTCTCCATGCAGTCCAGAATCACTAGGGTAATAGGCATGTGCCACATGCCCAGCATAAACTATGAATTCTTTTAGGGTGTATGCCTAACTAACCTGAGCTATGCTCTAAGTAACACTAGCTGTGCTCAGGTAGGGTCTTATTACATTTTTTCTCACTTATTACGTAGACACCATTAGATCGAGGATAAATTCTGTTTCCACTTATGTAGCTCTTATACTTACGGAAAACAATGTCATAAAAACAGTGATGTGACCACTGTTTATGTGACTCTTGGAGTAGTACCTGATGGTAACTGAGTATAATAGGAGTTCCTTGACATGCAGTTCCAAGGTCCCATCAACTTCAAATGCAAGAAGCGAAAAGCTCCCTTCCAGACAGTTCAGTGGGCAAAGGAAAGGACTCTGTCTATCTTTCATAGTTATGGGTGGCCAGCTTCTCTGGGGGTAATCCTCATGCCATCAAGTTTCCCCAATTATGGCATATCTAAGTAAGACAAGGTAAAGGGACTGTGATGGCTAGAATTTTCAATTTGATAATATGTAGAATTATCTAGAAGAAAAGCCAATGAACCTGGTTAATCAAAATGGTGAGACATGCCTAAATATGGAGGTCACCAGGATAAAGAGTTGAGCATCAGTGTGCCTCAGTCTCTACTTCCTGACTTTCAATACAGTGTGGCTGGGTGCCTCAGCTTCCTGATACCATGGCTTCTCAACCTGCATCTCTCAAACTGTAGGCAGAAGTAAGCCCTTTTGGGGGCAGGCATTGGTCAGGCCTTCTCTGTGAAAGATCAGAGGGTAGGAAATCAACAGCTAAGACTCAGTATCATTTGTGTAGATGAAATGAGAGCACATAAAGACAGTACATGTGTGCATGTGTGCACAGACACACTCTGCTGAGGAGCCACCACCAGAGGGGATGATCATTCTGTTCCCTGAGTTGTTCTCTCTCTTCGTATCTTAGGCCGACCTTCACTGGGGTTGAGAACTCTTACTATGTGCTCAATTCTCCAGCACAGAGCATGTTATCTGACACTACTGAGAGCACAAAATGAAATTTCATTTAGGAGCTTAGGTCAGTTTTTGTGAGACTTGGGTTTGTGGTGAAGGCCGGACTCGTGGGGCCTTCTTTCATCCTCTCCAGAAAAGGTGTTCTGGAGTCTCAGTTCACTGCTGCTGCATCCTGACACTCCATCCTTGAGAAACATCCTTAGGATATTAGCATGGTATGGGGCCAACCATCTTGGGCAGGAAGGATGTGATTCTTTCAGTATTGTCACAGAGTCATTCATCTGCATATTAAAAGACATGACTTCATTTTGAGAGCAAGCTGGTGAAACTAACATATCGGGGTATAAAAGATAGCAGCAGTAATGGTATCTAGGCTTTGAATACCAGAATGCTATTGGAAAAAGAGGATCTATTTTCCCACTTTATTTATTTATTTATTTATTTATTTATTTATTTATTTATTTATTTATTATAATCATTTTACTTGCTCTCCCCATGTGGCAGCAAGGTAGATGGATGATCTCCTAGTGGTCTTTGCAGCAGGAGTGGGTCATGAGACTCAGTTTTTGTCAAGAGAGATAGATTTCACTTTGCTTCATTTACAACAAAACTGCATGCCTCAGACTTACTCTTTTTTTTTTTTTGTAAGCCATCACACAGAACCAATCACAAGCCAGCTTTCTCTTATAGATGATGACATCATGCTTGAAACAGAATGGGCTAAGGGTAACATGAGTCTCCAAGAGACAATAAGGGGCAGAGCTTCATTTCAGACTTCATGTCATTGAACTGTATTTGAGAAACAAACAGTTTTAATCAAGTGAATATATTTTGGGTTTTTTTCTTCCTCTTCTTTTTTAATAGCATCTTGGTCTTTTCAAGAGCTAATAACAAATCACATATGTGGTTATCTAAAATTACTCAAGGCCTAGGGATTTAGTTCAGTTGGCACAATACTTACAGAGCTATGTGCTAGATCCTTTTGCACTCTGCAAACAAAATATCAAAAACAAATTCACAAAACACGCCCCATTATCCCAGCTTAACTAATTCAGGTACCAGGAACAGTGAGCTGAGTTGGGTGGGCAAGGTGTCCTGTGAGCTTGTAGATATGGTGTTGGTTGGACCCTGGAAGATGCATTGGAAACTGCTCTACCCTTATCTTCACTGACCAGAGAGCTCAGGTTTTTTACTCTCCTCTAGGTCATTTGAATCCCCTTCATAATAGGCCAGGTGACTTCCCTCAGAGTGGTGTTAACCCAAGAAAGAGAAAGATGGAAGCCACAGCCTTTTATAAACTGGTATTGGAACCTATACACTGTTGGTTTTACATGATCCCCACATGGTATCCAGTCAGCACTATCTTCATGAAACAGGGGGGCACGGATGCCAGGAGGAGGACAACAGAATCACTGGAGGTCATCTTGTAGTACTGTATCACATAGTATGAAGTTATATCTTAGATGAACTTTTATCAAGCATGGCACACACACAGTTTTATTCTGATGGTTCTGGTTCTAGGGATATGAATACACATCTCTGCATACATGCATACATGCATGTTCTTTCTGAGTGGAGGTTAGGTCACCTAATAGAGATGGGTGATCAGAAAGGCCCGTGAAGTGTGAGTTCATGGGACTAGGGTGTCTTAGGCAAAAGGCTATCTTCTGGGTCTCACTTGTACATTTTGATGTATGTTTATTTTTATGTAGTATTTATTCAAAACATTGCTTGGCTCAAAGTCAAACAAATCTCCAAACTTAAATAAAATAAAAGAAGATGCAGGAAACAATTGTAATTCAAACTTTAGTCTTATATGCAACTATTCTTTTAAAAAGATGTAAACTAATATTATTAGAGTTTTCTATTACTTATTTCTCCTATAGCCAAACATATATTGACACATATTGTAAATTAATATCTATCTATCTATCTATCTATCTATCTATCTATCTATCTATCTATCTATCCATCCATCCATCTATTGTGTGAGTGTACTATGTTCTATAAGAGTATTGGATCCCTTAGAGCTGCAGTTGCAGATATTCCTTGCCACGTTGTATGTGCTGGAAACCAAACCCAGTTTCTCAGCAAGAGCATCTCAGTGCTCTTAACCCTTAGCCATTTCTGTAACCCATAAATAGTATATGTGTGTGTGTGTCTGTCTGTCTGTATGTATCTATGTATATATGTAAATGTGAATATGTATATAATGTATAGGTACGTATATATATGTATGTGATTTATATGTTACCCTTTGTATAATATAGTCTTCTAAAGCCATGGTTCACTTGAGTTTATATCTTTGTGATAATACACAATATTTTAAAGTTGAAGAAAAGGAAAATAGCTGTTTCATCAAGAGACATTGTGTTCTCTACACAAACATCCAAGAAACATAATAAACTCCATATCTCACTCTCACAAGAACAAGAACAAAATCCAATCTTTTATGCCACCAAAGGCATTTAAAAGGCTCTTAATTGAGACTTTTTTTTGTTCTTAAAACAAAGCAGACAGTTATTATAGAACAGAGCTGTTTGCAAACAGTGTATACACTCCATTTTTCTGAGCAGCTTCACTGAAACTTTAGACTGTTCTTTAAAAGGAAAAGTGAGATTAAAAAAAAACTAGCAAAAGCAATTTGTTGGCAGAAATAATAACAGCTCATTATTTAGCACTCAAGGATTAGAGCATTGAATGGGGAATATCTAAATAACTAGGGGGAAAATAGGAGACAAAGCTTCTTTCCACATGACCCTTCACAGTAGGATGCGCACATTAATGCATCTCAAATGATCTGTGAGTGGAGTTTTTAAAACTTTTCAACACATGGTTTACAGACTCACCAAGGACAACTCCAAACCAGACTACTACTCCCTGTCAGCAAGTTAAGTCCATTGAATCCACATGCTTTATTTTCCCAGCAAATTCAAATGATTGTGAAAGTTTCTAAAACTTATTTTCTATGCCTAAACTTACCATATCCCAGGTACACATAGAAAGAGGGTATCTGTCATCAGGCTCAGTGTAACTAAACCAGGTCATAGTCAGTGGGGGAGAGGTGACTTAGATATAAAAAGAATGTAAATACTTAATGTAGTTTGTTTTCTCAAATCTCTAAATCTGAACTCTTGATGCCTGGATATTTTACGTCAGCAGTGCTCAACCTGTGGTTCAAGAACCCCCCCAGGGATCACATATTAGGTATTCTGCATATCAGATGTTTACATTAAGATTCAGAATAGGAGCCAAATTACAACTATAAAGTAACAATGAAATAATTTTGTAGTTGGGGTGGGAGTCACCCATAAGGAACTGTATTAAAGGGTCACAGCATTAGGAAATCCGAGAACCATTGTCTTCTGTAGAAATAGTCTCTGCAGATGTTATGTGGTTGAAATGAGATCACAGTGGGATGGGGTTGGGCCTAAATCCAAAAGCTGGTGTTTTATTTATAAAGTGAGCAACATGTGAAGATCAGAAGAGATGGGGGGAGAATGACAGAGCAGGGAGTGTGTGATGCAAATGCGACCAGAGAAAACTGAAATACCCAGAAATTGCTAGAAGGTTAGGAGAGCCAAGATCTTAGTGGTTTTGGTTGTTAGAACTAAGATTTCTGTTGTCTTGATATTCAGTTTGTAGCTTGTTTATAGCTGTCATCACAAATGACTCCATCAACCAACAGTGGTTTGCTCCTTCCTTCCTTCCTTCCTTCCTTCCTTCCTTCCTTCCTTCCTTCCTTCCTTCCTTCCTTCCTCCCTCCCTCCCTCCCTCCCTCCCTCCCTCCCTCCCTTCCTCCCTCCCCCTCCCTCCCTCTCCCCTTCCTCTCTCCCTCCCTCCGTCCCTCCCTCCTTCCCTCCCTCCCTTCCTCCCTCCCTCCCTCCTTTCCTTTCCTTCTTTCTCTTTTGGCAAGGTCTTGCTCATAGATTTGTCTTGTCTGGACCTTACTATGAACACCAGCCTGGCATCTAACTTAAAAAATCCACCTACCATTGGCTTTTAATTTCTGGTGTTAATGGCATGTGCCACCCTACCCAGCCAAGAGAAGATTCTGTGCAACAGCATTTTAAAGAATTGTTATATAACAGGAAATAACTGGTTTCCATGGCTTAATAACATTTACAAGAGAAAGTTAAAGAATGCAGTTTTAAATTTTTTCTGAGTGCATGGACTGCAGGGATATCTTGGTAAAATGCTTGTTTTGCAAGCATGAAGCCCTGTGTTTGATTCCTTGAACCTACCTAAAACTCCTAGGCCTGGCAGTATGTTCTGAGAATCCCAGTGCTGGTGAGGTGGAGACAGGAGAAACCCCGTGGCTTGATGATCAAAGTTTAGCCTCGTTTGTGAACTCTAGCCAATGAGAAGCTCAATCCTGAAGGAGGATTTCCTTCTAGGATTCCTGAAGACTATACTGGAAGTTGTTCTTTAGTGTATACATGCATGTGCACACATGCATGTGTACACACACACACACACATACACACACACAATTTTTCTTTAAGAATTTTGACATAATATTAATAGCTATTTTCTGAATATTTAATATTCTTCCCAGAAAATATGAGGCTGGAAGGCCTGCTAACTGTTTGATCATTTATCATATCAACTCTATGAAGCTGGAAACTGGCACACTGCCCATTTTTATTTATCATTCATTTTATGCATGTGGGTATTTTGTTTGCATGGATGTCTGTGTACCATGTGTGTGCTGTGCCCACAGTAGCTAAAGAGGATGTTGAGTTTCATGGAACTAGAATTTCAGATAGTTGTGAGCTGATATGTGAGTACTGGGAATTGAATCTGGATCTTTTGGAAGAGGAGTTACTGCTCTTAACTGCTGAGCCATGTCTCCAGCCCAACTCTGCCCATTTTTGAAATGCTAAAATGAAACAGAAACATAGAGTAGTTTAAAACTTGTATACTAATAGGCATTGAAAATCAGAAACATGTCCAGAACCTGGGCCATCCTGATACATAAAGGACATCTCAAAAGGCTTTAACAATGACAGTAGTATAATTCCTCGTGCAGAGGACTTATAAATGAATATTCTTTGGAAAATGACTCCTGACCTGTCATTGGACATTCTACTACTGAGAGAATCCAGCAGATTCCATGTCATAGGAAAATTAAATGACATCATTATCCATGGCCTCTCGTCCTGGCAGACACACTTAAGGAGCTGACTAAATTATGTTTATAATGAAATATTCCCTCTTGGAATCAGCTTCTTTTCCCCTGTTAGGACTTGGGATTCATACAGAGAGGCCCACATTGGTTCATGATAAATACTGCCTGACAAAAGCCCCAGAAAAAGTCTGGCTCTGCAAATGGAAAACAGAGCTAAATCAATGAGCTGAGGGCACAGAAGGGAAGGGGACTCAGGTGTGGAGAAATGACTTGGCTGGGAGTCACGCCATGTTACTGAGAGTGTGAGCTTGTTTAACAAAAATGAACAGCACAAAAGGAGTCAGGGGAACCTTGGCATTCAAACAGGGGAGACCCGACCATTGGAAAAGAAAATGAAAATGAGAAGCAGCTGATCCTGAACATTTCACACTCTAAATCTTCAGAGACCAATGTTCAGATAGACTTTTGGTCTCCCATTCTTACACAATAGCCATGCTAATTCCACTGAAAATATACAGGCAAAAAGGAACTGTTCCCTTTGTATATCTACTGGCAATCCCAGCCCCTCCCTGCACCTGCCTCCCTTGACTTTCCTGCTCTCCTGGTGCATGGAATAAACTTTTACTTAGCTTACTTCATTATTGTCTTGGATGGTGTGACTCCACACTTTTGCTGAGACCCTCCATTTTCCCGTTTGTGTCATTAACTTTAAACCTGTAGGATCCCTTATACCCATGCAATGAATAATTTCCCTCTTTTTAAAATGCTCCTGAGATGCAATGCACTCCCACTACAGCCTTGTACCGCCTCCTTCTCTCCCTTTAGAGGAATGCTGAAGAATTCTCTTCTTTCTTCCTCCACTTCCTCACCTCTCATCTATCTTGGAAACACTCTAATCATGCGTTTATCCATACCGTTCCACTGAATCCTTCTTGTCAAGCTTGCAATGACCCTGTACTGCCAAATCTGATTGCCTCTCAGCCCTCATCTTGTTCAACTGCTCAACACACTGACAGGACCAATCAACTCTTTAAAACTCTCAGTTCTGCCTCTTCAGGTCATTGAACTCCCCTGAATTTTCTCCTATTTTCTAGGCTGCTCCTTCACTCTCTTTCATTGGATTTTCTTTGTCTTGACCTCTAAATGTTAGGGTCCAGCCTAGGAAAGTCTACCTCTCTCTCTATTGGTTCCTCAAAAGACTTCACCTCAGCTGGGCCTAGTGATACATACCTGCTATTTGGGAGGCTAGAGAAGGTGGATTAGAAGTTCAAGGCTAGCCTGAGATATTTGGAGAGATCTTTTCTCAAAATAGTAATTCAAAGAGAACTGGTAACACAGCTCAGTGATAAGGAGCTTGTCTAGGATGAACAAGGCTCTGGATTCAACCTCAGTACTTAAGAAATGCTCTCATTGCAACTCATAGTTGTTGCTATCCTCTATAAAGTTCTGTCCCTCACATTATACCTCTAGTCCTACCTTATTCCCTAAGTATTATTATTAGGTCCCGGTCCTCCCTCGGGTGTCTAAATTTGCTTACACACCTCTAATCTACCACAGAACTTTGACGTTCATCACCTCGTTCCTCCTAACCCTGCTTCTGCAATTTGGGTTCTCTAGAAGTAGATATTGGAGACGAGGTTGGGGTACAGAATCAGGAAGGATCAATATCCCTAGTGAGAGAATCAGATTGGAGAGAGAGAGAGAGAGAGAGAGAGAGAGAGAGAGAGAGAGAGAGAGAGAGAGAGAGAGCTCTCTTCTCGGGAGCACTAGTCTCTGTAGTGCACAGAGCTCCTGAAATTTGTTCACATGAAGTTAAAGTGAATGAATAAGCTTCCTGAGTTATTTTCTAGGGTACAATACCATTTTGTGCAGTATTCTTTGTGCACACGTTGCTAATTTATGGTATGTTATCTCAAGCTCAAAGTATTCCTTATCCAACATCAGGACATTTGCCTCCATTCTTTCTCTGTCTATGCCTGTGTCCTTTATAAAGCCACTGCACCCTCTATTTAGTTTCAAAGACATCTTTTAAGAACCACTTATGACACTGAGTCTTGACCATCATTAAGGGTTATTTTAAAATGTTATTTAATAATTAGTTTTTGATATGACCTGACTAGCCCGATTAGTTGAGGGAGTCCTATGGACCTTTTTTTTTTTTTTTTTTTTGAAGCTAAAGCATCTTTATTTATCTCTATCCAGCTTTTATATCATTCTATGTATGTCCAAAAAACATGGTCAGTTCTTAGATTCAAGACAAAGTAATCAAGCCAAGTTGTAAACAATATCACATAAGATAGTAATTAAGCAAAGTTAAAAATTAATCAAAAGGATCACCCAAGGAAATAATTAAGTAAATAGTTAGCAAAGAGATCACATAAGGTTGTAATTCATCATAAACAGAGTCCCATGGTCCTTGTTTCTAATATTCTTATCTGAGCCTACTTCCTTGTCTGAGCCCAGTAACAAATGCCAAATTCCTAGAGGTGGTACCAAAAGCTCTCAACAGAGAGGTGGTATGATAATGGACTTCAGCAGGGCATTGAAGGTGGGTTAGGAATGCTGGGGGTACCCTATAGGTCTCAGCCAGCAGGGAAGACAGGTGGGGAAGGGAGTCTAAACTGTATGCTTGTGGATAGGCAGGTTTGATGAAGATGGGCAGAGAGGTGGCCAAGCAGAATAGTTTTTACACTCCATACACAACATACGCTAGGAACAATACAAGAGTTAACTGTTCTGACACTAACAACTTGACTGGCTTCTAATCATTTATTTTCAAACAAAATTATTTCTACTAAAAGCAATCATAATTATTTAAAAATGGCATAATTGGTTTATTTGTATAGGATTCAATCTGTCTAAGACAACATTTTGCAGTATTTGAAATTTACTTTTGTCTTTCTTGTGTACTAATTTTAATAGTGATTGAATAGTTAGATATAACATGATGCAATGCATAAATTTCAAATTTTAAAGAGGTCATATGAAATTAAGATAGACTTTCCTGTTAATGTTATATCAAAATATAGATTATAATTATTATAATAAACATTATAAACTTTTATATTCTTAGGTTTTCTTGGGTAGGAAATGATTATAATTTTAATCCCATGGATTTTTTAAAATCAGCTTTAGCACAATTATTGGGCAATATACCCCTAATCTATTTTTCTACATGCTAGTCTATGCTTCTTCAGTGTTTGCTGTTTGAGTCTTGCCTGAGTTACTTCTGCTCCACCAGTCTATCCTCAGCAGGCATCTCACTGGGTCCTGGTCCTGCTCCATCACATCTAATAGAGACTTCCTCTTCTCCCATCTTCCTCCTCCTCCTCCTCTCTCTCTCCTCATGGCCTTCCTAGGACCCCTAGCCTGGCAACTGAAACTCTGCCTACCCCTGTTCTCCCAAGTAATCAACTGTACCCATTTTTATTTAACCAATAGCTTTAAATTAGGGAGCAAGGTTTATACAACAAAGGCTGGTGTACTTGAGTATCTATCTGCTAGTGGGTAGGCAACCGGATCTTAGGGTCCAGTATTTAGCACTTGAATACATAGCAGCATCAGACTAAGCCCAACACATCATGACAGTAATTTTTCTGGAAGTAAATACTCAATTCTTGTAGAAATACAAAAAGAAAAAATATATTAGAAACCAGTGCTGTGCATAAATATGCTTTCCTTGTGTATATGTGTATCCATGTGGACATGTATGTCCGTGTATATGTGTGTGTGTGTGTGTGTGTGTATGTGTGTGTGTGTGTGCCCATGTGAGCGTGTGTGTGTGTGCTTATATGTATGTATTTAGAGGTTGGTGTTGAGTGTTTTCTTTGGCTAATCTCTATCTCATATACTGAGGCACGGCTGCTCATTTAAACCCAGACATTGCTACTCGGCTCTTCTAGTTAGCTAACTTGTTCCAGGGACTCCCTTGTCTCTGAATCTCCCATGCCACACTCATCCAGCATTTCCATGAGTGAGCTGAACTCCTGTCTTTGTGGTTGCACAGAAAGCCCTTTGCTTATGGGACCACTTTCTCAGCTCTGTGTCTAACTATCCTAATCTAGAATTGGCTTAGCAACATTCAAGCTAAATTTTCCCCAAATCCTATCTTGCCACCTACCCACCCACCTTCCGAAGTTAAGAAATTGAAAAACTGTGAAAGCTATACACAAGATGACTCTATACTTTCTTAATGGTGAGTTTTTTTGGGCAAAATGTGGTATTTTGTATTCAGTCACATGTCTTATTTAAGTCTACATAAAAACTAGAGAGGCAGAGTTGTCTCAATGGGTAAAGTAAATCTTACTTTATATACTGAAGTTAATTCCTCATAGGCCCAAACAACAAAACCACTGCCTCTTCAAAGCATCTCATCTTACAAGAACTCTGAATTCTGTGGCTCACCTGTATTTCATTTTCTATATAAAATTCCTTTTGAAAACCCAAGCCCCACATGCCAAAGTGACAGACCTTTAATGGAAAGTGCCAACTTTGTATTTCATTACACACGGGCCCAAGAATCCAATTTCATCTCTTATAACCTGCATTGAGACAGTCTGGCCTGTCCTTTTCTCTTCTAGAGCTGTTTTGCTCATCAGAGGTAGACAGATTCTCTTCTTAAATTAAGAACTAATAACAAAACTACCTGCAGGAACCCCTGCCTTCAGAGTCAGTCCCAGCAGCCTAGACATAGCACATCTGTGTTCCACTGGAATCTGTGCATATTTCTGTATCCTCACTCTGCCAAGACTTCAATGATGTGTGAGGATTCTACAAGTGAGAGGGTAGAATATCCCAATTAGGACTCTTAACAAGTAAAAAAAAATGAAATGACATTTTAAAGCTTTAGGTCAAACTAGATAATATTGTCTTTTAGGCTTAATTCTTGTTTTTTCCCCATTTGCCCTTTTTCTTTTATTGTAAACTTAAAGAATAGTTCCCCAAAGAGGGGCTTGTCACGTGGTCTAATTTTTTCCTTTGTCCACAGGGTCTTGTGGTCTGTGGAAGTTATCTAGCATGACCTATGTGCATATAGAGCAGTCCTTTTCTACATGAGTTGCCTCCCATTTAATTTCTCCTCATAGCATTTTCTGGGCTAAAAAAACAAAGAAAATTCCATTCACTTTTAGAAAACAGATGCAAAACAATGAGTACCAAATATTATTTATTGGTCATATGTTATGGCACAAGGTATATGTCAGTGCTTTACCTAAATTATCTCTGTGTCCTATAAATTCAATTATCAGCTTTATTTTCCAGATGAGAAAACAGAGGCTGAAGGAGCTAAGGGATCTGGGGACGCAGCTCAGTTGGTGCAGAGCTTAGCATTCATAATGCCTTGGGCTTGGGTCTCAGAACTGAATAACACTGGGCATAGTGGTGAACTTGTAATTCCAGCCCTCGGAGGTAGAAACTGGAGGATCAGAAACCCAAGGTAATTCTTGACTATGCAGCATGCTCAAGGCCAGCTTCAACTGCATGAGACCTGTCTTTAAAATAAGAGGCAGCTAAGGGATGGCATGGACAAAACATAGCAGGGGAGCTTGCTGACAATGAGGCGATTGGTCTCTGCATAGCATCTACTCTCAGTTGAAGCAAAATGAGTTGATTAATACTTATTAATAATACAGAGCAGGTGCCCAGTGATGTCTAGGTACTTACTCGTGAGCCTACAATAGCTGAAAAACATCAGAGACTGGCTCCTTCTGTTTAAATTGGATAGGCCAGGGCCAATATGAAACTGCTCTCCACATGATTTGTATTCTGGAATACCAGAGTACCAGCAATCTCATTGGCTTTGATTCCAATTCAAATGATGTGAAATTGTGAGTTCAATTTCTAGGAGATAGTGTAGTAAATGGGAAGTATTGGTTACTCCTCAGCTTCATTTCCTTCAGCCCCATCATGTTACGCTGGTTGTAGCTCACAGAGTGCAGCTATTGCTTTCATTTGTGATGATGAGGTTTTGCTTTCATTTTTGATGGTGAGTTCTTTTTGCTTGTTTGTTTTGTTTTGTTTTTGTTTTTGGCAAGACCTCCACAGGAAATCTTTTCTGCTCATCTTGTCTTTAAAACTCTACTTTAACATCATTCCATGTGGTTTTTAAAAATTGTTTTTTGGAAAGTCAGAACATTAGGGTCATCAACATACAAATTTTACACATTTTTCTGTAGCACTTTAATGATAGCTATACATTGGCACATAGAACATTTTATCATCTAGACTTTGTGCACTTTTCTATCTACTTGTCCATCCATCTATCCATCCGTCCATCCATCCATCCATCCATCCATCCGTCCATCCATCCACCCACCCATCCATCCATCCACCCAC